>NC_092171.1:35973449-36108449 GCF_045791955.1 Oncorhynchus clarkii lewisi | reverse complement strand
GTGTCTGAAGAACGGACATTAAAATATAGAAATCCATCCACTGCAAAACGTTGTGAGATATCATTAATAGTTAGTGTTATCCATCCACGTTGTGAGATAGCATTAATAGTTAGTGTTATCCATCCACGTTGTGAGATATCATTAATAGTTAGTGTTATCCATCCACGTTGTGAGATATCATTAATAGTTAGTGTTATCCATCCACGTTGTGAGATATCATTAATAGTTAGTGTTATCCATCCACGTTGTGAGATATCATTAATAGTTAGTGTTATCCATCCACATTGTGAGATATCATTAATAGTTAGTGTTATAAATCCAGTCGTAAATTAGAAGACGATGGATGAAGAACATTTTTAGCACAATAAAACAATAGACAAAAAACATCTCCCCAAAAGATGCGCACAACAACATGCACCTTTAAAACACACAGGATGCCAACACAAGAAATCAGCTTGAGGTCAACTACAGTAGCCTATGTGCCGCACAAATCAAATGAGATGCAAAATGTTAGAAAGAGGTGCTGTTAGTTAACGGTGCCTGTTGTTATGCTTCATTGTGTGTGAGAGAAAACCAAACCAAACTCGTAGCAGGCAGAAAGCAGGCTGTGAGAGTTATTTTTACACACCAAGGCATGTTGCCTAACATCAGATGACCTCAGACGACCTCTCTGAGATCAAGGCTATCCTATCCCCAGTACCTGCCAGTAAGTTGTGAGGGGTCTGGTATCATTAGTACCTGACAGTTGTGGTGCAGGGATGAGGGGTGTAAACTACACTGACCTGACAGAGCGGAAGCAGAAGCTGATCCCTGGTAGCTCCCCTCCTCTCCGTGCTCCTCGTGCTCAGAAGCCAGGCCCAGAGCCCCGCTGGCACTCTCCAGCCTCTTTCTCAGGTCGTAGTCATGGTCCCACTCCAGGGGGATGGAGTCCATGCTGGCTGGGGTGCCCATGCCCGAGCGCTCAGCCCCAGTACGGAGGGGGGCAGTCAGGGAGGGCAGAGGGGAGCTCAGACAGTCTCCAAGACGTTCACTCCAGAGAATGCTGGACAGGTCCCCATGTTCATCCAGTTCAATCTCCTTGTCCGAGAATGACACATCGTACTCTTCTCCTGTCAGCTGGAAGAGGAGGGATGGGAGGTTAAGCTATGAGACAGTCAAAAAAGACCGTCAGCATCAAAATGAAAAGAACAAGGGCTCAGTAGACGTCATCCCCGGGCTCACCGGTAGTCGGATCAGCTTCTTATAGTAACGCTCTACGCGTCCAAACACCTCCTGGTAGTATCTCCGCAGCTCCTCCAGCTCCTCCTCTATAACAGCAGCGTCCAGAGGCTCACTCTTCTGTAGCAGCACCTCTCCCTGGTGGAAGATGTGCTCGACCTTCCCCGTGGTCAGTGAAATCTCCTGCTGGAACGCCTGGTAATCAAAAACAAGCGAGGCAGAGGCCAGACGGAATACAGTGTGTTTTAGGAACATGGTGGTTAGGATACAGTTGAGCCATGGTAGGAGTTTGTATAGTTTTGCTACCCGGTTCCATAGCAGTCAGAAATAGTGATTATATGATTATTTCAATGATTACTGATATAATTCATAGTATAGTCGAGTTATTGAAGAGAGAACAATAATCACTTGTGTAAAGAGGCCATCCTTACCCGTAGCTGTTTGATCTTGGCTCGGATGTCACACTCTGAGAAGTGTTCTATGTTGGTGAGCTGCAGGTCCATCTCGGTGAGCCACACCACAACGCTGTCTCTGGCCGTCTCAAACTCCTCACGCTGACTGACAAAGTGCTGGAGAAATCATAAAGACTTCAGCGTACACATCTCTTGCAGCAAAAAAAAATAAATGTCTTTGATCTGGAACTTCGTGCAGACACTCCACATGATTCTGCCGACTAGAACCAATGAAATTACTTCCTTGCTGGTATAGTTTCTTTCCGAGAGCAGTACCAACCCTCAGGAGTGTAGAATCCCACTGGGCACAAACATCAATTGTACGTCTATTCTACATTGGTTCAAAGTAATGTCATTGAAATGACGTGGAAATAACGTTGATTCAGCCAGTGTGTGCCAAGTGGGATTGGACTATATACACCATACTTTCTGTTGTGTTACAGCTGCTCAACGAGGCCTACTCTGGATGTGACTCTGTACCTTGAGCCTGCGGAGGATGGAGGCAACCCTCTTCTGCAGGTTATCCCAGCGCTGGTTCCCGTCGTGGGACATTTCCCGGAGGCGACAGGAGGAGTCTGTGCGGTTCTCCCTGGCCAGATGGCGGTACTGTTTATTGATCGTCTCCAGCTGGGTCAGGCTCTCATGGGACTGACACTGAAATGCCTGGAACACACACACAAATATAACCAACACATTTAGAATCAAAAAGAGACAAGTTGCTTGAAAATTTAATTGACCATTTAATTGATCAATTTATTATTCAGGGATGAGTTATGAGTTTTGTCCATGTAAAGGGCATTCTGAAAGTGTTCAGACCACTTGACTTTTTCCACATTTTGTTACGTCTCACCCTTATTCTGAAATGTATTGCTAGTTTTCCCCCCTCATCAATCTACACACAATACCCCATAAAGACAAAAAAAATGGTTTTCAGAAATGTTTGCAAATGTACCTAAGTATTCAGACCCTTTACTCAGTAGTTTGTTGAAGCACCTTTGGCAGCGATTACAGACTCTAGTCTTCTTGGGTATGAAGCTACAAGCTTGCCACACCTATATTTGGGGAGATTCTCCCATTCTTCTCTGCAGATCCTCTCAAGCTCTGTCAGGTTGGATGTCGCTGCACAGTTATTTTCATGTCTCTCCAAAAATGTTCGATCAGGTTCAAGTCTGGGCTCTGGCTGGGCCACTCAAGGACATTCAGAGACTTGTCCCAAAGCCATTCCTGCATTGTCTTTGCTCTGTGCTTATGGTAGTTGTCCTTTTGGAAGGTGAAACTTCACAGCAGTCTGAGGTTCTGACAGCTCTGGAGCAGGTTTTCATCAAGGATCTCTCTGTACTTTGCACCGTTCATCTTTCCCTCGACCCTGGCAAGTCTCCCAGTCCCTGCCACTGAAAAACATCCCCACAGCATGATGCTGTCACCACCATGATTCACCGTATGGATGGTGCCAGTTTTCCTCCAGACGTGACTCTTGGCATTCGGACCAAAGAGTTCAATCTTTGTTTCATCAGACCAGATACTCTTGTTTCCCATGGTCTGAGAGTCCTTTAGGTGCCTTTTGTCAAACGCCAAGCGGGATGGCCTGTGCCTTCTACTGAGGAGGGGTTTCCGTCTGGCCACTACCATAAAGGCCTGATTGGTGGAGTGCTACAGAGATGGTTATCCATCTGGAAGGTTCTTCCATCTCCACAGAGGAACTCTGGAGCTCTGTCAGAGTGACCATTGGGTTCTTGGTCACCTCCCTGACCAAGGCCTTCTCCCCCGATTGTTCAGTTTTGCCGGGCGGCCAGCTCTAGCAAGAGTCCATCTGGTGGTTCCAAACTTCTTTCATTTAAGAATGATGGAGGCCACTGTGTTCTTGGGGACCTTCAATGCTGCAGACATTTTTTGGTACCCTTCCCCAGATCTGTTCCTCGACAATCCTGTCTCGGAGCCTGACTAGGGACAATTCCTTCGACCTCAGGGCTTGGTTTTTGCTCTGCCATGCAGTCAACTGTGAGACCATATATAGACAGGTACAGTTGAAGTCGGAAGTTCACATACACCTTAGCCAAATACATGTAAACTCAGTTTTTTTTACAATTCCTGACATTTAATCCTAGTAAAAATTCCCTGTCTTAGGTCAGTTAGGATCACCACTTTATTTTAGGAATATGAAATGTCAGAATAATAGCAGAGAGAATGATTTATTTCAGCTTGTATTTCTTTCATCACATTCCCAGTGGGTCAGAAGTTTACATACACTCAATTAGTATTTGGTAGCATTGCCTTTAAATTGTTTAACTTGGGTCAAACATTTCGGGTAGCCTTCCACAAGCTTCCCACAATAATTTGGGTGAATTATGGCCCATTCCTCCTGACAGAGCTGGTGTAACTGAGTCAGGATGGTAGGCCTGCTTGCTCACACGCTTTTTCAGTTCTGCCCACACAATTTCTATAGGATTGAGGTCAGGGCTTTGTGATGGCCACTCCAATACCTTGACTTTGTTGTCCTTAAGCCATTTTGCCACAACTTTGGAAGTATGCTTGGGGTCATTGTCCATTTGGAAGACCCATTTGCGACCAAGCTTTAACTTCCTGACTGATGCCTTGAGATGTTGCTTCAATATATCCACATCATTTTCCTTTCTCATGATGCCATATATTCTGTGAAGTGCACCAGTCCCTCCTCCAGCAAAGCACCCACACAACATGATGCTGACACCCCCATGCTTCATGGTTGGGATGGAATTCTTCGGCTTGCAAGCCTCCCCCTTTTTCCTCCAAACATAACGATAGTCATTATGGTCAAACAGTTCTATTTTTGTTTCATCAGACCAGGGGACATTTCTCCAAAAATGTCCCCATGTGTAGTTCCAAACGTTTGTCTGGCTTTGTTATGGCGGTTTTGGAGCAGTGGCTTCTTCCTTGCTGAGCGGCCTTTCAGGTTATGTCGATATAGGACTCATTTTTACTGTGGATATAAATACTTTTGTACCTGTTTCCTCCAGCATCTTCACAAGGCCCGTTGCTGTTATTCTGGGATTGGTTTGCACTTTTCGCACCAAAGTACGTTCATCTCTAGGAGACAGAACGCGTCTCCTTCCTGAGCGGTATGACGGCTGCGTGGTCCCATGGTGTTTATACTTGCATACTATTGTTTGTACAGCTGAACGTTGTACCTTCAAGCGTTTGGAAATTGCTCCCAAGCATGAACCAGACTTGTGGAGGTCTACAATTTTTTTCTGGGATCTTGGCTGATTTCTTTTGATTTTCCCATGATGTCAAGCAAAGAGGCACTTAGTTTGAAGGTAGGCCTTGAAATACATCCACAGGTACACCTCCAATTGACTCAAATGATGTCAATTAGCCCATCACAAGCTTCTAAAGCCATGCCATAATTTTCTGGAATTTTCCAAGCTGTTTAAAGGAACAGTCAACTTAGTTTGTGTAAACTTATGACCCACTGGAATTGTGATACAGTGAATTATAGGTGAAATAATCTGTCTGTAAACAATTGTTGGAGAAATTACCTGTGTCATGCACAAAGTAGATGTCCTAACCGACTTGCCAAAACTATAGCTTGTTAACAAGAAATTTGTGGAGTGGTTGAAAAACTGTGTATGTAAAAAAGTGTATGTAAACTTCCGACTTCAACTGTATGTGCCTTTTCCAAATCATGTCCAATCAAATGAATTTCCCACAGGCGGACTCCAATCAAGTTGTAGAAATATCTCAAGGATGATCAATGGAAACTGGATCTCAATTTTGAGTCTCATAGCAAAGGATCTGAATGCTTATGTAAATAAGGTGTTTCTGTTTTTATTTATTTATTTATAAATGTGCAAACATTTCTAAAAACCTGCATTTGTTTTGTCATTATAGGGTATTGTGTGTAGATTGATCAAATAAATGTAATCTATTTTAGAATAAGGCTGTAACGTAAACAAAATGTGGAAAAAGTCAATGGGTCTGAATACTTTCCCGAATGCACTGTATGTACTGTATATGAAAGGAGAATATAGTGGTTATATCCAACTAGGACTAGGTGGTCTGTAGTAGCATGTCTGTACCTCAAACTTCTTGAGTTCTTCCTTGGCCACTGTGTACAGTACTCCTGAAGAGTTGGGTAGAGCAGCGGTCTTCTCTGAGGTCACTAGCCACTCCTCAAAACGCATAAAGTCTTCTATGATCTTCTGCCATAAACGCCATGTTTCTTCAATCCTTACACATTAAAACGATATGGACAGTTTAAGTTGTGATGAGAGCCTATATCACAAGTACATGTTTCCAAATTTACCAAACCTAGAATTACATTCCTGCACTTGTTGATAGTCTTGAAAGTAAAAATTCTGACTACTTTAGAAACTACAGTGCCTAAATCCTAAATTTAGCGTGTCTCGTACTTGAGCCTCCTCTCCATGGACAGGGCACAGATTCTCCTCCAGCGGCGATCCAGGTTCCTGGTGGTCTGCTGGATGGAATCACACTCTGTGTCCGTGGCACAGACGTCACCGTCGTGTAACAACACCTCACACAGGTTCAACGCAGACGCCACACTCGTGCTGTGCTTCTCTATGTCACGCTGAAGCTCCTGGGTGGACGGAGAGAAAGATGGAAGGATGTTATCTTATATTATGGTACAGAAAGAGGATGTTGATCTTAATCTTTTTTAGAATCAAGAAGCCTACTAAGACTTTTCAATAAGCCTAACCTCTATTGTACTGTCTATAAGCCTGTCTGCTGGGAACTAAACAGGGATCAATAAAATATCAACATAAACAACTGTTATTGATTATGTAGCTGTATCAGTGGCGGCCCACTTTTTGGAAGCGAACCACTCGATTTCGCCCCTACGTTAAATGGCCATCGAACATGTCACCCTCCCTAGGAGAGGGGGTGACCTTGACAATTTATTGTTAAAATGAGAGGCTGCCTGGATCTTTAATTTAAAAACCCTTGCTCCCTTCGGTCTCAACGTAGACGTTGATCTGAAGCCATTCTTGTGATTATTGTGATTTTGCCTTTCATTATAAATGTTTGTAGGCTTATGTAGCCAAATTGTATCTATTATCGTATGCTATCCATTCATGTTTTTGTAAGTTCTTCTTATATCTGAGAATTAACCAATGATGTCAGGCCACACCTGGCCATGATTACAGACACCTGTGTGTGTTCTTTAACAATTTATAAACTATTCACCCCGCAGTGTTTGTCATCATACCCTGATGAAGAAAACTTTGGTTATTAGGTTATTCAATTATTGCATCTGAGCTCGTAGAGTGTGCGTCTCTTCCTTTTTTTTCAAGTATCAATAGCTATACCAGGGGGTGTACATTACAATGTGTTTCAAAGTACCCACAGCCCACTGATGAGGTAGCCTGGTGGTCCCAGGTCTGTTTGTGCTGTCTTACCAACTGCTACAGATGTAGGATCTAATTTGATCACTCTTTTGTTGCCAAGAAAGTTCCTGCACAGCAGGAAATGAGAACTTGTAGTGTGTTTAAAAAGGCTTCTAAAGTTCATAATTTACACTCTAAAATGTCAGACTTAATTTGTCCTTATGAAAAATGTATCAACCCTTTCAAAACATTTCATTAATAACAATCCACATAATAATTCACATTTGCTGTTGCTGCAGAATTATTTTCCTGCTGTAGAAATCTGTCTCAAATTAAGATACTACATCTGTATGACCGTTGCAGTGACAAGGAGTTGGTGAGACAACATGAACAGACCACCAGGCTACTGACACAGTATTTACCTGCTGCAGGTCCAGCTTCCGCTGTATCTCCTGGGAGTCACAGGTGTCGTATAGGATGGGTCTGGACAGCTCAGTCTCTATGTGGGTCAGCCAGGACCGCAGACTAATCATGTTCTTATCCAGCTGCTGTACTGCCACCAGAGTCTCCCTCAGCTTCTTCAACCTGCCAGTGGGATACACAATAGTTGTTTTAGAAAAACATACACAACGCAGTAGATTCCTGGTGATAAAGCACCTAAAGACAATTAACAAACAATTAACAACGTCATTAAATCGCTTCTTTCCACTCATTGTTTTTATTTAACTTAACCAAGAAGTCACATTGAGTACAGATTGTGCTAAGTACTGTACACTGAGAAAGCCAGAGTGTTTCTGACAGCCAAGGAAAAGGTTGCATCAAAGCAAACATTAATGCCAATGGCCCTTTGGGACACAAGTGTGTGTACAGTGTGTCCATGTACTTCCTTTCCCACACGCACACAGCCGTTGTATCCTTACCTGGCTCCGATGAGGTCCAGCAGGTGTTGCCAGCGCTCGCCCACCATGCTGAGTTTGTGTTCTATCTCAGATGCCTTGTTCTCATGGCTGGCCTTGGCCAGTCTCTCCCCCAGCTGGTACAGCTGCTGCTTGTTCTCCTGAGCCACCGCTATCTCCTCATAGTAGTCCTGGGAGAGGAGGGGTAGACACACTTTAGAGCGGTTTGAGTACAGTGGAAATACAGTAGTCAGACCCGGTGGAAAACTAATGGTATATTTGGAATGAAATACTATTGAAAGAGCGATCAACTGCCACAACAAATTATAACACAAGCCTGTATTCCTAGAGTAGAGTAGATCAGAGTAGAGTATAACAGAGTAGAGTAGATCAGAGTAGAGTAGATCAGAGTAGAGTATAACAGAGTAGAGTATAACAGAGTAGAGTATAACAGAGTAGAGTATAACAGAGTAGAGTATAACAGAGTACAGAAGAGTACATCAGAGTAGAGTATAACAGAGTAGAGTATAACAGAGTACAGTAGAGTAGATCAGAGTAGAGTATAACAGAGTACAGAAGAGTACATCAGAGTAGAGTTTAACAGAGCACAGTAGAGTAGATCAGAGTAGAGTATAACAGAGTAGAGTACAGTAGAGTACAGTAGATCAGAGTAGAGTATAATAGATCAGAGTAGAGTAGAGTACAGTAGATCAGAGTAGAGTATAACAGATCAGAGTAGAGTAGAGTACAGTAGTACAGTTCAATGGGATATCTGTCTAAAACTAAAACATGAATGAAAAGTTATGCATACTGTAGGTTAAGTTTCTGTTGGTGTTTACCTTGCGTAGCTTCTCGATCATCTCCTCGATTCTGACGTCTCCATTCTGAGAGACCTTGCTCTCCATTTGGGTAAGCCAATCACAGAGCTCCCTGTTCTTCTCCTTAAACACAGCCCACTCACTCAGCTTCTCACCCACCTGCTGCTGCCGCAGGGACAGCTATGGAGAGAAAGAGACAGTAAGATACAGATACATTGAAACTCACATGTTGTAAATACATAAATACTAATTTATGAATAATTCACCATGGTAAGGATAATTGTTAGCTGCACAGATAAATAAATGAACTTTTCCCCATAAAAAATAAACATACACAACTACCGGTGCTAGGTAATATGCATAGATTTAGCAGAACCGCAATGAAGAGGTACTGCAGCAGTAGATGTCTAGAGTTGTTGCTTGACGTAATAGATCTAGCACAGTGTTTCCTGTCACTAGCTGGTCTCTGGTCAACATACTCATATAAAACACTGGATGTTGTTTGAAGGGGGAGGCATCCTGCACTGTTTTGTATTGAGATTTCTCTCTACCTCAGACTTAGTTGCACGCATACCCCTTTCTACATTTGCATACGGCCCAGTGCAGAGCCTGGATGCCAGATCTGTTTCTGCTATCTTGCCAACTCTCTTGCGACTAGGTGAAACATCTGTTGATGCGCCCTTGAGCAAGGCACTTAACCATAGTTGTTCTGGATAAGTGTCTGCTGAATGACAAAAATTCCACAATTTAGTCAGTGCAAGCCTGAATGATTTACCCTTGTCCTACTGTATGTAGTGGAGCATTGGGACCTCATGTCATTACAACTTAAAATGACTGCTCTTGTCTCTGTTGCCAGACACGCCACCTACAGATGCCGTATCTTAATTTGATCGTCCTGTTGCTGAAGGAATTTTCCTGCACATCAACAAATGCAAACTTGTAGTGTATTCGAGGTATAAAAAGGCTTCTAAAGTTTGTAATCTCCACTTGAAAATGTCAGACTTTATTGTATCAACCCCTATAAAAAAAATATTACGTTAATTCTAAATCACATAACAATATACTTTTCCTTTTGCTGCAGGATTATTGTCCTGTTGTGTGGAACCTTCTCAAATTAAGATACAGGATCTGTATTTTGGCAGAGACTGCTTATCCTAACATTAACATTTATTTATTTATATGTGTGTTGATTTGATATAGAGAAATAGTCGTGAAAGGGAGGAGAGAGAGTGCTGAAAGAGCAGTGGGCTGGATTCAAACTGTGCTGCCAGTACAGCAACATATTCAACAGCCATATAGTACCTGGTGACAGATCTCCTCCCACTGGCGGTGCAGAAGCTCCATGCGTTCCTGTAGAACAGACAGGTCCTCAGCACTGATGTAGCTAGACAGGGACTCCCTCAGCACCGTCAGGTGGGCTAGGTCTTCTGTCCAGCCGTCAAACGTCTTCTCCAAGTCCTGGTCATGGGAGAAGAGAATGTTATCAGCTACTTTCGTTGACCTAAAGCAGGTTTATTCTTAGCCATAATGACCTTAGCAGATGCAGAACACCTTGGTTTGAAGGCATATTTAACTGATGTAATTACAGACAAACTCAATCGGCACCTCAATGGGTACCTCAATGGGTTTGATCTTATTACATCACGACATTCCTTCAACATTCTTCCAACATTCCCCACGGATGCCAGGAGCTGTTTACTGCTCTGTGCAGTACTGAACATGTGATAGACATAATAGGTACACTACCGTTCAAAAGTTTGGGGTCACTTAGAAATGTCCTTGTTTTTCAAAGAAAAGCAAAACAATTTTGTCCATTAAAATAACATCAAATTGATCAGAAATACACTGTAGACATGTATTTCTGATGTTGTAAATAATGTTGTAAATGACAAACGGCAGATTTGTTTATGAAATATCTACATAGGCATACAGAGGCCCATTGTTGTTCTGATCAGCAACCATCACTCCTGTGTTCCAATGGCATGCTGTGTTAGCTAATCCAAGTTTATTATTTTTTTTAAAGGCTAATTGATCATTAGAAAACCCCTTTGCAATTATGTTAGCACAGCTGAAAACTGTTGTTCTGATTAAAGAACCATTAAAACTGGCCTTCTTTAGACTAGTTGAGTATCTGGAGCATCAGCATTTGTGGGTTCGATTACAGGCTCAAAATGGCCAGAAACAAATTTCTTTCTTCTGAAACTCATCAGTCTATTCTTGTTCTGAGAAATGAAGGCTATTCCATGTGAGAAATTGCCAAGAAACTGAACATCACGTACAATGCTGTGTACTACTCCCTTCACAGAGCAGCGCAAACTGGCTCTATCCAGAATAGAATGAGGAGTGAGAGGCCCTGGTGCACAACTGAGCAAGAGGACAAGTACATTAGAGTGTCTAGTTTAAGAAACAGACGCCTCACAAATCCTCAACTGGCAGCTTCATTAAATCGTACCCGCAAAACACCTGTCTCGACGTCAACAGTGAAGAGGCGACTCCGGGATGCTGGCCTTTTAGGCAGAGCTCCTCTGTCCAGTGTCTGTGTTCTTTGCCAATCTTAATCTTTTCTTTTTATTGGCCAGTCTGAGATATGGCTTTTGCAACTCTGCCTAGAAGGCCAGCATCCCAGAGTTGCCTCTTCACTGTTGATGTTGAGACTGGTGTTTTGCGGGTACTATTTAATGAAGCTGCCAGTTGAGGACGTTTCTAAGTGACCCCACTTTTGAACGGTAGTGTAGGTCATTGGAGTGACAGGCTGCCGTGATCAGCAGATTAAGTGTACATTATTTTGTCTATATTCTGTCTGTGTATTCTGCTTATTGTAAGGCGATGTCAGCATCACTTCACCAGTTCAAATTCACAGTACATTTAAATGTACTTGGCGGATAAAGGTGATTCTGAGTGAAGGAAAAACATGGTACTATTCTCTTGTATTTTGTCAATTGTTTGCATGCATGGCTCCTTTGCGAAAGAGACCTTGGTCTAATGGATAGAGCTTGGTCTCCCTATTAAAATAACGGCAAAATAAACACAAATAAAATGTATTACGTTAGATGGTATATGAGTCACTTCAGTATGTGTCTCCATGAGCTGTATTGAGCAGGTTGCAGATCTAAAGTTACCTTGCATCGCATCTGTTCCGCTTGCAAGTCCTCGTGGTGATCAGGGAGGGACTGAGAGAACTGCCGTTTCAACTTCCTCAGCTTCTCCAGAGAACCCTCGATGCCTCTCTCACATGTCTCCCAGTCCTGTAGATGACATACAGGCACAATGTGTCACTACGTTGTTGTGTTCACAATTAGGTATCAATCATCAATAAATCAATCAAACGTAGAGCTAAATTTGTGTTTAACTTCTTATGGCTGGGGGGCAGTATTGAGTAGCTTGGATGAATAAGTTTCCCAAAGTAAATGGCCTGCTCCTCAGTCTCAGTTGCTAATATATGCATATTATTATTAGTATTGGATAGAAAACACTCTGAAGTTTCTAAAACTGTTTGAATGATGTCTGTGAGTATAACAGATCTCATATGGCAGGCAAAATCCTGAGGATAAATCAAAACAGATTCCCAATGAAATCCCCTTGAGATATTAATGATGCTGCACTGCCTAGGGGTTCCACTAGATTTCAACCATCAATAGAAATTTGAATGAGACTTCTACGTTGTTGTGGGAGTGAATGAGAGCAGAATGTATCAGGTGTCTGAGAAGCAGCCATTTTGTGATCACGCTTATTCCTCATGGTACCCACTTGCGTTCCATTGCTCATGAAGACACGAAGGAATACTCCGGTTGGAACTTTATTGAAGCTATATGTTAAAAACATCCTAATGATTGATTCTGTACTTAGTTTGATATGTTTCTTTGACCTGTAATATAACTTTTTTAAGTTGTTGTCCGATGTAACACTGACCAGAATGAGTGTTTGGATATGTATACCAAACGCGCTAACAAAAGAAGGTATTTGGACATAAATAACGGATATTATCGAACAAAACAAACATTTATTGTGGACCTGGGATTCCTGGAGTCCTTTCTGATGTAGATCATCAAAGGTAAGGGAATATTTATCATGTAATTTCTTGTTTATGTCGACGCCATCGTTGCGTCTATCGTGATTTTTACTTCTGAGCGCCGTCTTAGATTATTGCATGGGTTTCTTTTTCCGTAAAGTAAAAAAAAAATCTGACACAGCGGTTGCATTAACTTCTTAAGGTATAGGGGGCAGCATTTTCACTTTTGGATAACTAGCGTGCCCAATTTCAACTTCCTGCTACTCATGCCAAGAATATAAGATATGCATATTATAGGTAGTTTTGGATAGAAAACACTCTGAAGTTTCTAAAACTGTTCGAATCATGTCTGTGAGTATAACAGAACTTATGTAGCAGGCAAAACCCCGAGGACTAACCGTTCAGATTTTTTTTTTTAGGTCTCTGTCTGTTCATTGTGTTCTCATTGGCAAACAATATTTCTTAGGAACTTGTTTTCAGTTCCTACCGCTTCCAATGGATGTTACCAGTCTTTGAAATTTGGTTGAGGTTATTCCTTTGTGAAATGAAGAAGTCCGGCCATCTAGGAAATGGGTAACACTGTTAAGAGTTGCGTTAGACTTGAAAAGTAGCGTTAGTTTCCTCTCGTCCTCTATTGAAAACAAATAGACCCGTCTTCAATTTGATCGATTATTAACGTTTAAAAATACCTAATGTTGTATTACAAAAGAAGTTTGAAATATTTTGTAGTGACGTTGCGCATTTTGGAAGCTGTTTTTTTCAGGATCAAACGCGCCAAATAAATTGACATTTTGGATATATATGGACGGAATTAATCGAACAAAAGGACCAATTGTGATGTTTATGGGACATATTGCAGTGCCAACAAAAGAAGCTCGTCAAAGGTAAGGCATGTTTTATATTTTATTTCTGTGTTTTGTGTAGCGCCTGCAGGGTTGAAATATGCTACCCTCTTTGTTTACTGTTGTGCTATCATCAGATAATAGCTTCTTATGCTTTCGCCGAAAAGCCTTTTTAAAATCTGACATGTTGGCTGGATTCACAACGAGTGTAGCTTTAATTGAGTATCTTACATGTGTGATTTCATGAAAGTTTGATTTTTATATAATTTAAAAAAAATTGCCACGCTGCATTTTCCCTGGCTTTTGCCCAAGTGGAACACAAGCGTCCCCTATACCATAAGAAGTTTTAAGGAGAGGTATATCTATAATTCCATGTGTATAACTTGTATTATCATCTACATTTCTGATGAGTATTTCTGTTGAATGATGTGGATATGCAAAATCACTGGATGTTTTTGGAACTAGTGAACGTAACGCGCCAATGTAAACTCATATTTTGATAAATATTAACTTTATCAAACAAAACATACATGTATTGTGTAACATGAAGTCCTATGAGTGTCATCTGATGAAGATGATCAAAGGTTAGTGATTCATTTTATGTCTATTTGTGGTTTTTGTGACTCTGGCTGGAAAATATTTTGCTGGAAAAATTGCTGTGTTTTTCTGTGGCTATGTGGTGACCTAACATAATCATTTGTGGTGCTTTTGCTGTAAAGCATATTTGAAATCGGACACTGTGGTGGGGTTAACAATGAGATTAGCTGTAAAATGGTATGAGATACATGTATGTTTGAGGAATTTTAATTATGAGATTTTCACGTCCGGATGATATGCATGCTCAAATTCAACTGCCTGCTACTCATCCCCAGAAGATAAGATATGCATACTATTAGTAGATTTTTATAGAAAACACTCTGAAGTTTCTGAAACTGTTTGAATCATGTCTGTGAGTATAACAGAACCTATTTAGCAGGCGAAACCCAGAGGACAAACCATTCAGGTTTTTTTGGGGGGGTCACTCTCTTTTCAATGGGGTTTCATTGGGAATCCAGATTTCTAAGGGACCTTCCTGCAGTTCCTATTGCTTCCACTGGATGTCAACAGTCTTTAGAAATTGGTTGAGGTTATTCCTTTGTGTAATGAAGAAGTACGACCATCTTGAACAAGGGTCACTTGAAGTGTACTGTTAGATAGAGGCGCATGACCAGAAAGCATGCTACAGTTTGTTTTCTTCCTGTATTGAACACAGATCATCCCGTCTTCAATTTATTGATTATTTACGTTAAAAAATACCTAAAGTTGTATTACAAAAGTAGTTTGAAATGTTTTGGCAAAGTTTACAGGTAACTTTTGAGATATTTTGTAGTCACGTTGTTTTTCTGGATCAAACAAATAAATTGACATTTTGGATATATAGCGACGGAATTAATCGAACAAAAGGACCATTTATGATGTTTATGGGACATATTGGAGTGCCAACAAAAGAAGCTTGTCAAAGGTAAGGCATGAATTATATTTCTATTTCTGCGTTTTGTGTCGTGCCTGTAGGGTTGAAATATGCTTCTCTCTTTGTTTCTATGGTGCTCTCCTCAGATAATAGCATCGTTTGCTTTCGCCGAAAAGCCTTTTTGAGATCTGACATGTTGGCTGGATTCACAAGTTTAGCTTACATTTGCTATCTTGCGTGTGTGATTTGCATGTGTGATTTCAAGTTTGATTTTTATAGTAATTTATTTGAATTTGGCGCTCTGCATTTTCACTGGCTTTTTATCCCAGAGAGGTTAAAGGAACAGCTAAAGGTGTGTTTAAAGGAACAGCTAACGGTGTGTTTCAAGGAACAGCTAACGGTGTGTTTCAAGGAACAGCTAATGATGTGTTTCAAGGAACAGCTAACGGTGTGTTTCAAGGAACAGCTAACGGTGTGTTTCAAGGAACAGCTAACGGTGTGTTTCAAGGAACAGCTAACGGTGTGTTTAAAGGAACAGCTAACGGTGTGTTTCAACAGCTAACGGTGTGTTTAAAGGAACAGCTAAAGGTGTGTTTCAAGGAACAGCTAACGGTGTGTTTCAAGGAACAGATAACGGTGTGTTTCAAGGAACAGCTAACGGTGTGTTTAAAGGAACAGCTAACGGTGTGTTTAAAGGAACAGCTAAAGGTGTGTTTAAAGGAACAGCTAACGGTGTGTTTAAAGGAACAGCTAACGGTGTGTTTCAAGGAACAGCTAACGGTGTGTTTCAAGGAACAGCTAACGGTGTGTTTCAAGGAACAGCTAACGGTGTGTTTAAAGGAACAGCTAAAGGTGTGTTTCAAGGAACAGCTAACGGTGTGTTTCAAGGAACAGCTAACGGTGTGTTTCAAGGAACAGCTAACGGTGTGTTTAAAGGAACAGCTAACGGTGTGTTTAAAGGAACAGCTAAAGGTGTGTTTAAAGGAACAGCTAACGGTGTGTTTAAAGGAACAGCTAACGGTGTGTTTAAAGGTTTTGCACACTAGCTTCAAACAGCTGAAAATACAATATTTTTGGTTACTTAAAATATATATCACAGAGTTTTACAATGACTCTATACACTATATATTGCTTGTTTTGTCACATAAACTGAAATTAGGCAAACTATTAGAATTTTTGCAACCAGGAAAAGGTTGTTTAAAGGTACAGCTAAAGGTGTGTTTAAAGGTACAGTTTGGTGCAGTGTACCTTGTCCAGCTTGTCCAGCTCACGCTTCTGTTCCTCCAGGCAGATGGTGGCATGTCTCCAGCGTTCCTGGATGTCTGTGAGCTCTCCCTGCAGAGACACCTCTGCCCTGCTGTCTGCAGATAGGAGCAGCTGTTTCCCAGCTTCTACTGTCAGGATGTAAGAGCCCTGCTGTCGCTGTAGGACCTTCTCCTTTATCTGGGATAACAGGGGATACCGTAAAGTCAGCACATAGCATTAACACTGATCCTAACCATCCACCGTCAGGATGTTAGAGCCCTGCTGTCGCTGTAGGACCTTCTCTTTCAGCTGGAGGAACACAGAGGCTGGACAGTAACCCTGACCCTAATTCAGTGATATTTAAATGTTTTCAACGGTATCTAATGACACAACCTTAAAACAAATTTAAATTTTACATGAACAAATAACCTTCAATTCATTACATTTACTGACTTTGAATACCACTGCCCTAACACTCCACTGTTAGGATGTAGCAGCCCTGCTGCCCCTACAGAACCTTATCCTTCAACTGGGATAACAGAGACATAGGAATATATCAGGATAGTTAGAGCATAACCCTGATCCTAACTCTAACCCTTATCAATGGCTCTAACGTGGTAGCAAACAATAAAGGGGATAGGTGTCAGCCTTGCCTTGTTCCCCGGTACAGCTGAAAGGGTGAAGATATTGCCATTTGAGGATAAGTACTATACTGTTATCCATTAAATATCTCTCCATCTCCAAAGTCATATTTGTGCAGGCTGAAAAAAGGTAGTCCCATTCAACACAGTCGTCAGAGAGAGTGAGTTTTGGTATAAATAGTCACAAGTTTTATATCACCAAGAAGAAGGTAGCTAGCTAGGGTCAAGAGGTCATCAGAGTTAGTTGAGCCTAAAATACCTGAACTGCATCCAGCATGGATCTGGCCTGCTGCAGGGGTACGGGCGCCCCAGCCAGTAGGGCCTCGGCGGGGTGTGAGATCTCCACTAGCCATTTCCTCAGCTTCTCTGACATATCCCTGTAACGTTGCCACTGGCGGATCTGGCTGTCGATGATACCCTGCCTTTGCTGGGCGCGACGCACAACGCCCTGCCACTGGTTACTCAACAGCAACAACTTCCGGTTGAATTCATCCCTGCAGGAGAGAGTGGACATTTACAGGCAAGATAAGAACTGAATTAGATGGATATACTGTACACCAGGTTTTCCCAAACTAGGTCCTGGGCCCCCTCTGGGTGCAGGTTTTGTTCTTTGCCCTAGCACTACACAGCTGATTCAAATAATCCACTCATCATCAAGGTTTGATTATGAGCCCTGGAACCTGCTGTAGAGGACTCATACAAAGCAGACAAGAATGATCAAGTTTATACCAAGGCACTCATCTACAGCTTTGTGAATGATAAGAGCCAAGTACACGTCAAGTTAAGTAAAGTTTTTTTTAAGTGCACCATATGAGTGTCATGATATGTGTATCAACACACTTTACACAATGAGGCAGTGTACTGTACCTGTCATCCACCTGTCCCTGCGCCAGCATCCTCTGGCCATCACTGATTATAGAGTGGAGGATCTGCTGACGGCTGAACATCTCAGCCTGAAATAGCTTTGGAGAAAACACATTCAGATTTCAGATCAGAGTAAGAGCATCTTGGGAAGTGACATAACAGTAATTATTGCATTATAGCAGTCATGATGACTCTATGGAATCCAGACGTCCCAAATCCCAGCATGCAAAGCTGGTTGAAATTATGTAATTATACCTTTAACTTCAGTGGGCAAAAATCAGGGTCACATAGTCTTAACAAATCTACATTGAAACAAAAGTATACACCTCAAACACATGGTTATGGGCTTTAAAAAAAGAAGACACCAAGTACTATGTCAGATATAGAGTTGAAATGTATTACATTTTGAGTTTTCATTCCAAAACTGTACTTTATTTGCAGCACAGAAGAGTGAAATATAACAAAACCGTTTGACATAGAAACACAGGATTATCAGTGTTGACATTTTTTTAAATTAATTTTAAAATTATGAAAAATATGAATAACATTCCACCCATGGGGTCACTAGAGGGAGTTGTGGTAATTTGACTGCAGGAAAGGGCTACAACTAGATCTCAACCAGAACTGGTTCAGAACTAGTTGTAATCTGGGATGACGTCATAATTCCCCCCTGGGTTCACTACTGGGTTATGTTTCCAGCAGGATATCCTCCACCTACTTTGTGCGCTCTCTGCTGCTCCATCAGACTCTGGTAGTTCCCAGAGATCTCCACGGCCAGCTTCTCCTCTGTCTGTACCAGGAACTCCATCCACGTCTCACACTTCTCCAGGAACGTCTGCTGCTGCAGCAGGAATGACTGCAGTTTGCTGAGGAGAGACCAACAACCGAAAATATCAGACCCAAAAACCAAGTCATTGAAATAACTCAGGGCCCGATTCAGAGTTGAAATATGGGGAGCAATTCGGACTTTCGCTTAAATCATTAATTGACGTCAATGGGAGACAAAATTCTAGTTAAGGATACAGTCAAAATACCTGCCCAATGTCATCAAATGATTTACTTAGCCAACCTTAATCTCTTTGAAAAAAGTTTTTGAAGTTTTTGAAATTTCACGTGATCAAAGTTTTTCATGAACTTACCTGAACCTCTCAGTGGTTTGGGCGTTGGCTGCAGACCAGCTACGGTTAAGGTTCTGCATGCGTTTGATCTCAATGTCGTCGAGAGGAAGCCTGTAGCCCAGCTCGTTGAGATGCTCAAGGTCATGAGCCATGCTACTGAATCTCAAGAGCTGTCTCTGTAGGGGGAACAGCACAGAACAGCAGTCTCTCAGTAACATCAACACTTCCTTGAGACACTGCCTCTTTCTCAATTGTCTAACAATCCACCCTCTCCTTGTTTCCTCTCCTTCATTGCTCTGATTTGAAAGAACGGACCATGTAAAGGCTAGCCTAATGAGTTTCCACCATATTGTTTTCACCTGTCAAATATTTTCCAATCAGTGAAGATGAGAAAAGGAAACAAGGAAATGAATTGAGAAGTCAGTCATATAAAGTATTGTGGCTAGATACTGTAGATCACAGTGACTTACCTTGAGTTCCTCCATTCGGTCCTGTATGACGGACAGGTCAGAAGAACTGTTGGGATCCTGGATCTTCAGAGCCTCTTCTCCCTCCACCATCCAGCGACCTAAGGAACCCAGCTGCTCACTGAAGGTCTCATAGTCCTGGACTCCCGTCTGCAGGAAAACAAGAGATGTATTTATTCAATGATCCTTTATTATATCTCAGTAAGACATACATACATTGTTCAAGGGATCCCTGGTCAAAAGGCATGAACCAATGGCCAATGAAGCAACTGAAAAGTACATTCTTTAGAAGATCTCAGTGGCATGAGACACTAATGTCTCAAGGTCTTTGGGATCATAGAGTAAGCAACTGGTAAAATATATCAGGTGAATCAAGTCCTATAGTCCCCCTGTACCTGTAGTGTAGTGAGCTGTCTGCTGAGGGCCTGCTCCACAGTGGCCAGGCGCTGGGTCAGAGAAAGGTGGTCTGACTGGACGGCGGATGCTGTGGAGGTGTCCACCTGTTGCTTCAGCTGATCTCCTAGCTCCTGAATAACCTGTAGAGATGCCTTCACTGGAGCCTGGGCACGAAGCAACTCCTGGAGAAACACCACCATACACCAAAACAGAACACATCTATTATCACAAAGCAATATGACCAAATGTCATTTAGTTTTCTGACAAGGATCATTGTTGACCGAAAGCTTAGCGCATTAAGCCCTGAAACGTGCATCTGATTCAAGTGTTCCAACAATTATTTTCACAGTGGGCCATATAAGCAAAAAGGCCTTAATAGGAGTTGACAGTATATAGCTCCGTGCTGAGTCCTGTGCGTGTGTAAAACGGTCATTCCAACACCATTCCTACTCACGCTGCAGTCTTGGATCCAGGTGGAGACCTCCTCGTCTGTGATGTCCTTGGTGCAGGCGGTCTCCAGGAGTCGGTCAGCCTGCTCCTCTTGTAGCTGGACACTGGAGCTACTCTTTCCATACAGCTCCTTGTAGTGCTGCCACAGCTGTAGCAGGGCTTTGCTGCTCTTCAGACGCTCTGAGATCTCTTCCAGGAGACTGCTCCACCTGGACACAACATACATTGATGATCCACATCTTGGATCAATGGATCAATAAAATCTTATTGTTGTTGGATCAACTGATCATGGATGAGATTGCTCCACCTGAGCACAACACAGGTGGTTTGGAACGATGATCACATGACCTTGCCTGAGACCTGAAGACTTAAAAGTCACGGTTCTCACCCACTCATGGACTGCTGGAAGATATGCCCCCATTGTGGTCTTAAAGTGATTCAAATAAACAAACAAACCTAGCGTTGACGTCCTTCAGGGTATTGTTGAGGGAGTCGGACACAGACGGGTGGCACTCATTCAGCAGCTGGTGTGTCACAGAGCCAAACTTCCTCAGACTGCCCTCCTGCTTCTCCAGTTCCTCCTGTAGGCTCTACACAACACAAGTCACAAACACATTAGCCCAAATTTCTCCCGAAGTGTGCACTCCTCCTCTCCCCCTCAAAGTTGTAGAAGTGTTGGGCTACAGGGTAGACAAAAATACATTTGTAAAAGCCTGTTCATACTGGTATTACCTGGAGACTCTCCACCTGTAGCTGTACAGCCTCCAGGGAGCCGGTGAGGAGGCGGAAACGGGACACAGAGTACCTCCCCTCCATCAGGTAGCCATTCATCTCCTCTGAGGACAACTTGTACAGACTCCACTGGTCCAGCACTGACACCAGGCTGATCTTCAGCTGGCCGATCTGGCGTGGAGCAGAGACGGAGTAGAACAATAGGGTTTACACTTAAAAAGTTGTCCACGGAGCTTAATACATTTTGCAGTTGTGTTTAGTGTTCTTCTGCAACAGGGGATCATCATAGTGAGTGAAGGGTAGTTATAATGGGGCAGTAGCTGAGTGTGTGGTTATAGGTGAGTATGGGGTACTTAGTGGGCTACATCTGTGATTATCACACCTCTCATACAACTCACAGACCAATAATACATTATTTACACTCCATAAAATAGCTCCGCCTACCAGGTGGTCCAGGTTAGCCCAGGTGTGATTGACAGCTTGGAGCGTCTCCATGACGACAGCACAGGCCTCGTCGGTTTTGTTCTGGATGAGGGCACAGGCCTGCTCCTCCACCCGCTCCACCTCACCCTCCTTCTCCTTCACCTTTTCCTCCATCTCCTGCAGAAGTAGTGGAAAGAGAGAGCAGAGCAACTACTTATTTAGTAGTTAAACTACTATCAGGGAGCAGAGAGCGGTTACAATCAACATGACAAAGATCAAGATTCTTAATTTAAAAAAATGCACATCCAAATTGAAACCCAAGACATAATATACTGTAAATGTGCAAAAACAAGATAAGATTTATCTAATAAATCAATACAAAGTGCAACGAATGTTCCTACCTGGCAGTCATTGAGAGCGTTCTGTACGGAGGTTAGGTCCTCTATCCTGGGTTTCCTCTTCAGCCTCCCCTCCTGAGTGAGCAGCCAGGTCTTCAGGCCCTGTATGTTGTTCTCATAGTTCAACCAGGCCTCCAGCAGAGTCTCCAGGAACTGGACCTGACCACGCAACACAGCACAGAGTCACATAGTGTACTGAGACAATGAAATAATCCCTGAAACACATAACAGGCTTTGTTTGATCACAAGGCTTTGTCTGTCTCTAGCTGCTCAGAGCGCACAAGAGATTTAGTTCTGGGTACCAAGCTTACATCATCAATTATATAATACAATGAAAGCAGATGAATTCTACATTGACATAATTCAAAGAGCCACACAGTGAATGAGATGTCATACGTAAAAATATGCTTTAATATGAGATTGTTTTTTTATATGATTGTGATGTAATAGCCAGGGGTTTAAGTTTAACCATGCTCTGAAATACCCATAATGCATCAGGTTACATGTATGTTTATTCTCTTATGTGTGATCTTGTTGCACAACTAATTTCCCTCTCTAACAAATAAAGTTGAAAGTAGACATTTTAAGTTGAGGTTGAAAGTGGTTTATTCTCTCTCTCACCCTCTCCGTGATGAGTCCCTGTAGTAACTGCCAGCGTCGGTTCATTGCTCCCAGCTTCTCGGCAAAGTCTGTCTGGTCGCTGCGCCTGCTCTCCACATCCTGATCACTGATCTGGAGCACAGACTGGTTCACAAAATCCACCGTCAGCTGCTTACAGCGCACATCAACTCTGAAGCCCTGGGGAAGGAGAGAGAGAGAGACCAGGGAGAAGAAGAAGATTACTTTATTGTCCAACAGATATTTGTATGGTTTGGCATTGGGAATATTCTCAAATCGTTCCAAGAATGTTAAGAAACAGCGTTCTTCTGTGGGAATTTTAGTACTTCAGCATAACGTTCCCTACAGGTTTCCACATGGTTCTATTTAAGTTAATGTTCTCAGAACGTTCAGAGAACATTAAGAAACAATGTTCTTCAACGGGAATTTCAGTAAGTTTTCTGCAGGTTTCCTCACGGTTCTACTTAAAGTCATGTTTTCAGAACATGAAGAAAACTTTCCATAAAAACCTCAAGAAAACATTAGTAATGTTCAAATAACGCTCTAAGAACGTTATTTAATAACATACATTTTGTTTTCAGCATCAACAAAACTCTCTCTAGCCTCTATCTTGTTAAGTGTGTTCAGGTGTGTTGGCCGTGACCACTAATTGGCGACACCTGATCTTAATGAGTGTTGTTTCCTCTGAAATGGGGTCTGTTCGAATAGACTAAAATGAACAGCTTTGTATGAGTAAAAAAAACATGGCATAATAGCGCAATCTTGGTGGTGCAGGGGGCTAATTCCATGGATAGAGAACAGAAGATCATAGGGTTGAATCTCACTGACACTGTGGCACAATAAAAAAAAGAAATGTGTTTGCATGATTAAAGCAGAAGCAAATTAATTTCCATGTGTGCTTGGCGTTCAAAACTGTTAACCCAAACTAAGCTAGCAGTGTTATTAAAAGTCTTATTGAAACATTCAGTGAAAGTTTTAAGGAAGTTCTTCAAAAACCTCCAATTAACCTTAACATGTTGTTCAAAAACATTCACAACATTTGGAGAATGTTCTCAGAATACAACTTATTTACCTTCAAATAACCTTGAA
Organism: Oncorhynchus clarkii lewisi; assembly: GCF_045791955.1. Lineage (NCBI taxonomy): Eukaryota > Metazoa > Chordata > Actinopteri > Salmoniformes > Salmonidae > Oncorhynchus > Oncorhynchus clarkii. Next base: position 36,084,999 of record NC_092171.1, on the reverse strand, counting down.
TTTCCATTCTCAGAACATTAATAAACCCCCCTAGGAAAACTTTCAGGGAACCATAGTAAAAATGTTCTCAGAACCTCACTGCAACCTAAAAATGTACGCTCCTAGAACAGGCAAAATTATCACTTCCATTGTCAGAACGTTTAAAAAAACGTTCTGTTTTACCATTAAGGAAACTTATGGCTTCGTTCTCAGAACCAATGAGAAACCAAAACGGTATGTTTCCACAACTTCCAAGGAACCAAATGTGCTAGCTGTGAGTTTTCTGTTCCTTACCTTGTATTTCTGTAGATAGTCCTGGATGACAGTCGACCCCACGGCTCCTTTCAGGTTCTCTTCGTCCTCTCCAATCACATTCTCCATCAGAGATATCCAGTTGACCAGCTCAGAGATGGCATGCCTAGAGGCCAACTTCTCCATTTGTAACTGAGGAAAAGAAACGGGCTAATAAACACAACTCCTCGTCAAACATCTCATTCCAAAATCATGGGCATTAATATGGATTTGGTTCCCCATTGCTGCGTTAACAGCCTCCACTGTTCTGGGAAGGCTATCCACTAGATGTTGGAACATTGCTGCGGGGACTTGCTTCCATGCAGCCACAAGAGCATTAGTGAGGTCAGCACTGATGTTGGGCGATTAGGCCTGTCTCGCAGTCGGTGTTCCAATCCATCTCAAAGGTGTTCGAAGGGGGTTGAGGTCAGGCCAGTCATGTTCTTCCACACCAATCTCGACAAACCATTTCTGTATGGACCTTGTTTCTGCACGGGGGCATTGTCATGCTGAAACAGGAAAGGGTCTTCCCCAAACTGTTGCCACAAAGATTAAAATAGTTTAAAATGTAATTGTATGCTGTAGCATTAAGATATCCCTTCACTGTAACTAAGGGGCCAAGCCCGAACCATGAAAAACAGCTCCAGACCACTATTCCTCCTCCATCAAACTTTACAGTTGGCACTATACATTGGGACAGGTAGCATTCTCCCGGCATCTGCCAAACCCAGATTCGTCCATCGGACTGCCAGATGGTGAAACGTGATTCATCACTCCAGAGAACGCGTTTCCACTGCTCCGGAGTCCAATGGCGGTGAGCTTTACACTACTCCAGCCAACGCTTGGCATTGTGAATGGCGATTTTAGGCTCGGCCATGGAAACCCACTTCCTGAAGCTCCCGATGAATAGTTATTATGCTGACGTTGGTTTCAGAGGCTGTTTGGAACTTGGTAGTGAGTGTCGCAACCGAGGACGGATGATTTTTACACGCTACACACTTCAGCCCTGGACAGTTCTGTGAGCTTGTGTGGCCTACCGACGTTTCCACTTCACAATAACAGCACTTACAGTTGACCAGGGCAGCTCTAGCAGGGCAGAAATTTGATGAACTGACTAGTTCGAAAAGTGGCATCCTATGACGGTGCCAAGTTGAAAGTCACTAAGCTCTTCAATAATGCCATTCTACTGCCAATGTTTGTCTATGAAGATTGCATGGCTGTGTGCTCGATTTTATACACCTGTCAGCAACAGGTGTGGATGCGTGTGAGCAGCTTGGTCGACTGCGCGCGCGCGTGTGTGTGTGTGCAGATAAGCCTGTGTTAGTACCTGGTGTAGCTTCTCTTGCACCCCTGGGATGAGTGTGAGTAGTTGGGTCCACTCTGAGTCTATGCGGGCCAGGTCAGACCGCAGGGCTGCAGTTCCAACCCTCTTCAGCCTCAGAAGCTGGTTGCCCTCAGTCAGCACAGAATTCTTCAGAGATGAACGCGACTCCACCTCTTTACAGAAGTCCTGTGAACAGAGAATAGTATAACGGTCAGTTTCACATTGAATATCAGGCTGTGTATACAACTGGTTCCAGATGATGGTTCTCAAACCCCTTATGCCTAAACTTAACCCTTACTCTAACCCCTCTAACCCTAACCCTACTCTAACCCCTCTAACCCTAACCCTACTCTTCACCTCTAACCCCTCTAACCCTAACCCTACTCTTCACCTCTAACCCCTCTAACCCTAACCCTACTCTTCACCTCTAACCCTAACCCCTCTAACCCCTCTAACCCTACACTTCACCTCTAACCCTAACCCCTCTAACCCCTCTAACCCCTCTAACCCTAACCCCTCTAACCCTAACCCTACTCTTCACCTCTAACCCCTCTAACCCTAACCCTACTCTTCAACTCTAACCCCTCTAACCCCTCTAACCCTAACCCTACTCTTCACCTCTAACCCATCTAACCCCTCTAACCCCTCTAACCCCAACCCTTACTCTAACCCCTCTAACCCTAACCCTACTCTAACCCCTCTAAACCCTCTAACCCCTCTAACCCCAACCCTTACTCTAACCCCTCTAACCCTAACCCTACTCTAACCCCTCTAACCCCTCTAACCCTAACCCTACTCTAACCCCTCTAACCCTAACCCTACTCTAACCCCTCTAATGTTAACCATTTGATCCAGATCTGCCAGTCGAATATCCACTTCCTCTAAGGTATCACCCACTCTTTTGATATGCTGACTCACCAGGAAGGTAGAGAGATGGTCCCTGCGGGTCTCCATCTCCTGTGGAACTACGACTGCCTGATTGTTCCAGAAGTCCAGACGTTCGAGAGCAGACTGCAGCCAGCCAATCAACTCTGATGACTCCTTCTGATACCTGGGCATCACATGGAGACAAACAGGCTTAGTGGGTGATATTCAACCCCCCAACATATTCACAGTACATACAGTGCAGACCTGGGTTCAAGTAGTAGCTAAAGTATTAGAAGGAAAACGAATACTATTTGAACCCATGTCTACATCACATCCAGTACACAGCACACCCTAAACAATATCCCTTGGGGTTCAGCCCTAACCTGGTCCAATGTTTGAGGATGGCCTCTAGTCTCTGCAGCTCCTTGTTGACCTTGGTAGTGTTGCTGAGCCAGTGTTCCCCTAGCACTGTGAGCTTTGTGTCCAGGCCAGGACAGCACACAGATAGCTGCAGCCTCTTCCCCTCCTCCAGCACCTGGCTCAGCTTGTGCTGGTGCTCCATCAGTCTGCCCTTCAGACTCTGTGTAGAGAAGGAGGTAAACCAAGATGGGGGACATGAATTAAATAAATTATGTTATGACTTTATTGTACAGTATTCTTTCTGGTATTTATTAGGAAAATCTTAATTAAGATGATGACGCCACTGTAAATTGTCAGCTCAAACGTTACACACAGTATATGAAAGTGCCAATGGCTTTCTGTAATAACTGCATAACATGGTGATAGTGATCTACTATACCTGATAGAGTGAACTCCTCTCAGTGAGGCTCTCCTCTGTCTCCTCCACCAGGCCCACTGTGGGGATGCTACCCTCCACTGCCTCCAACTGCATACACAGAGCCTGGTAGTCCGGCACCAGACGGCTCCAAGTCTGAAAACACACGTATAGAGGCAATTCCGTTATACTTGGGTTACACATATACAGAACCGTACTGTGCTGGCCTGGATATTGTCTTTTCACATTGACCTTTCCAGCATGGTTACAGCAACTCTGACAGATGCGTAATCAGGCCAACACAGTAGTGTGAAAAAGGTATTCCACTGATTTAAGTATGATGGTACATATACTACTACTACAGTATATATAGTACTACTACTCCAACACATATACTAATACTACAGTACATATAGTACTAGTACAGTACATATAGTACTACTACAGTACATATAGTACTACTACTACAACACATATACTACTACTACAGTACATATAGTACTACTACTACAACACATATACTAATACTACAGTACATATAGTACTAGTACAGTACATATAGTACTAGTACAGTACATGTAGTACTACTACTACTACAGTACATATAGTTCAACACTACTACTACTACTACAGTAGCCCCTTTTTCAGGACCGTGTCTTTCAAAGATAATTCGTAAAAATTCAAATAACTTCACAGATCTTCATTGTAAAGGGTTTAAACACTGTTTCTCGTGCTTGTTCAATGAACCATCAACAATGAATGAACATGCACCCGTGGAACAGCTTACAGACGGTAGGCAATTAAGGTCACAGTTATGAAAACTTAGGACACTAAAGAGGCCTTTCTACTGACTCTGAAAAACACCAAAAGAAAGATGCCCAGGGTCACTGCTCATCTGCGTAAACGTGCCCTAGGCATGCTGCAAGGAGGGATGAGGACTGCAGATGTGGCCAGGTCAATAAATTGCAATGTCAGTACGGTGAGACGCCTAAGACAGCATCAGAGGGAGACAGGAAGTAGAGCTGATCATCCTCGCAGTGGCAGACCACGTGTAACAACACCTGCACAGGATCCATACATCCGAACATCACACCTGCGGGACAGGTACAGGATGGCAACAACAACTGTCCAATTTACACCAGGAATGCACAATCCCTCAGTCAGTGCTCAGACTGTCCGCAATAGGCTAAGAGAGACGGGACTGAGGGCTTGTAGGCCTATTGTAAGGCAGGCATCAGACATCAACGGCAACAACGTCGCCTATGGGCACAAATCCACCGTCGCTGGACCAGACAGGACTGGCAAAAAGTGCTCTTCACTGACGAGTCGCGGTTTTGTCTCACCAAGGGTGATGGTCAGATTCGCATTTATCATCGAAGGAATGAGCGTTACACTGAAGCCTGTACTCTGGAGCGGGATTGATTTGGAGGTGGAGGATCCGTCATGGTCTGGGGCGGTGTGTCACAGCATCATCGGACTGAGCTTGTCGTCATTGCAGGCAATTTCAACGCTGTGCGTTACAGGGAAGACATCCTCCTCCCTCATGTGGTACCTGTCCTGCAGGCTCATCCTGACATGACCCTCCAGCATGATAATGCCACCAGACATACTGCTCGTTCTGTGCGTGATTTCCTGCAAGACAGGAATGTCAGTGTTCTGCCATGGCCAGCGAAGAGCCCGGATCTCAATCCCATTGAGCACGTCTGAGACCTGTTGGATCGGAGGGTGAGGGCTAGGGCCAATCCCCCCCAGAAATGTCTGGGAACTTGCAGATGCCTTGGTGGAAGAGTGGGGTAACATCTCACAGCAAGAACCATGATGAGGAGATGCACTGCAGTACTTAATGCAGCTGGTGGCCACACCAGATACTGACTGTTACTTTTGATTTTGACCACCCCTTTGTTCAGGGACAAATTATTCCATTAATGTTAGTCACATGTCTGTGGAACTTGTTCAGGTTATGTCTCAGTTGTTGAATCTTGTTATTTTCAGAAAAACATTTACACGTTAAGTTTGCTGAATATAAAAGCAGTTGACATTGAGAGGACGTTTCTTTTCTTGCTGAGTTTAGTACTACTACTACAACAACAACTCTCCTACCTCCAGTATGTACTCCAGCGCCACCCCTCTCCTGTGGGCCTGTTTGAGGACTCCCTGGGCCAGGGTCAGTATCTCCTCCAGAGCCTGATTCTCTCTGGGAACCACCAGGCCACTGATCTTCCTGAAGAACGTCTCCGTCAGGATCATGTGGGACTCCAGACTCTGGAAGAACTCCTGGAGAGAGAGAAAAACACTCTTGAGCAATACTGCAATGAAGATGGCGTTAACTAGGCTCCCCCGAGGCAGCCAGCTTTCTTGGAGCAGAGGTTACGGTCATTGCCTTTGGTCATGGTGACCAAAGTTGGAGTTTGAGCTGTGCTCAGGGACTTTGCACTATTCACACAGAGATCCTAAAATTCTGTAGTTTTGAATTGCTTTTTGACTTATAGTAAAATACTTTGATGTATTTTATTAATTGTATTATTCAAGTTATTGTAAATCTACTTCTATGGAAGGTTAAAGTCTACCTTGTGTTTGTCAAGGAGAACCTGAACTTCCTCCACAGAGCTGGCGATGACCCTCTGGTCGCCGGCCATCTTGTCTTGAGCAGTGTCCACCAGGTCAGCCAGGTCCTGCAGAGCCCTCTCATATTGCCCCTTCAGAGCCATGTTCTGGTTCAGGCTGCTACGCCGCGAGCCCACCGTCATCACCAACTCCTCATAGGCATCCTGTAGATGAGGAGAAGAAGAAGGAGATGAAGAAGGAGGCGGAAAAGACATACAGATATAATATGATTAATTAATGTTTATGCAGTGTGTGTGTAAAAATACATTGGTGAATAATTTTGTGTTTGTGTCTGTGTGTCTGTCTGTGTGTATTTTGTGTGTGTGAACTGTCTGTATGGAGAGGTCAGATACCTGTAGCTTGAGCATCTCATTGGTGGACATCTGTTCTGCCTGTAGTTCTGTTCCTCTTGTTTTCAGCTGGGTGATCCTCTGCTCAAACACTCTCAAACCCTCCTCAGCCTCAGCTATGACCTACCAGACAAAACCAAGACTGGTTAGCATCTTATAAAATGTATTTTTATTATCTTTAATAATAAGAGCAGGAAGAACTTAAAGAGAGGAAATTAAAGCCTGCAGTTATAATGCATTGTAAGACTTGTCATGAGTACGTATGACCCCCTGATGTCTCACCTCAAGCTGTTTGGATCCTGGTCTGTCCGTGGCTCCCGCCAACGTCTGAAGGATCTGGCACTTGGTGTCGGTTAAATCAGCAAGGACAAGCTGTGACTCCGTCTGCATTAACCAATATAAGATAAACTCAATGCATTGCTTATACAGAGATACAGTACGTAAGATAGTAATATAACACTTAATGACAGTTTCCTGGACCCAGCTTAAGGCCATTCCTGGACTTAAAACCACCACTAAGCAAGCTTTTTAGTCCAAGAATAGGCTTGATCAGAGTCCAGAAACTGTCTCAAAAGGGGACAAGTACACCACATGTACAGTAACCTAACCTGTCAGTCTGTGGCTAAGTTCCTGCATAATAGTACAATGACTAGAGACAAGTACACCACATGTACATATATAGTATCCTAAACATGGACTATGATCCTAACATACCTGGTAGGCAGTGAGTTCCTGCATCCTAGTCCTCATGTGTTCACAGCGTCGCTCCAGGGCAGAGTCCAGAGTTTGCACTCTCTCTGTCAGACAGTCCAGTGTGTCCTCTAACAGGACCTGGTCCTCCGCACACAGCCCTGTATGTTGGCCTAGGAGACCCCGACTGTGGCTCACCACCCCAGTCACCTCACTGACATCCCTCCCTAAGGCCTGGAAGAAACAGAGATGACAGAATCACCAAACATCCCTGGCACCAGGTGAAACACAGGAATGGAGGAAGACTTGGAAAGAGTCTTTATTTGCTCCCTAAACCTTCCCCTTTGCCCAATACAGTAGCTCCACCACTACACTGCTTATATCTATACAGATCCTTCAGATCTGAACATCTCGAAAGGGCTAGGATGATTAGGGACCGGCTGGCTGTTTCTAAAGACCATGATCACATTCTGAGATGACATAATACTAAGAGAGTAGACGTTGTGTGCTTTGTGAAAACGTATGTTAAGTGTTGCAGTGGTCTACCTCCTGGTTTTGTAGCTGTGTCTCAGTGTTCTCCGTCAGCAGCGTAGGACCAGAGAACAGGGTGTTCTCCACATCATCCAGCCAGGAGGAGGTCGCTGACACAGCCTGGTAGAGATGCTGCTCCATGGGGATCACCTTATCCTCAGAGGCCCCAGTCTTTGACAGAGATACCAGTGTTGGGGTCAATTCCAATTCAATACAGTCAATTCAAGAAGTAAACAGAAACTCCCATTTCAATTCAGTCAATTCAGGAAGGATTTGCCGAGCTGAAATGGAATTGTCCCCATTCCTGATAGATACAGTGCATAGCTGAACTGTATATTTCCATACGTAAACATAATTAAAAAACAGAAAACAAGAATAACATACAGTACAATAACAGTGATGTTATAGTGCTGTTATTAACCTACTTGACAAGACATCTCCTCCATCGTTTGGCTGAAACCCTCATATAACATCTTCAGTGAAGATGTGTCCTCTGTTTTACAGATCTCTGCTTTAAACAGGGTCCCAGCGGCAGTTCTGGAGGAAACCTGTAACAGAGTATGGCCACGTCACCGTCAGACATCACACTACCTCAGAGGGTATGAGTTCATAGTGATTTATAAAAGTACTTGCTACAGCTCAGCGGCTAAATCTGGTTGAAACCAGAACAGACTTTCAACCAGTGTTGCCCGCTGGGAGTAGGCATTGATGGACGGTGAGGTCAGTACCTGTTGCTTGTGGTCTTGTTCCAGGGTTTTCTGTAGGAGCTGAAGCTTGGTGCTCAGTTCTTTCCTCAGGCTCTCCCACCTCTGTCTCATCTGGTACTGGGCAGCCCGGGTCTCTCGCTCCAGCAGTATCTCCGGAGAGCAGGGCTCCGTCATACTGCACACCAAAAACATAACATGAAGCAAAAAACCTCAAGGCCAAAAACATATACAACATCACATAACGTAAAAACATGACACAGTGTGGAAGATAGTGCTGGAAAGTCAACAGAATCTCCATGTCAGACCATTGTGTTGCTGTTCTCTCAGGTGTTTATACCTGACACTGCTAGGTGAGGCCTGCTTTATCAGGATCTCCTCTCCTCTACTGGCTACAGACTGTAACAGCTTCTTCTGTTCAGCTAGCTGCTCCTCCAGCTCCTAAACAACAACACACCAACGTGATCAGTCTGCTTCTCTTTGAATAAATGAACAAACTAACAAACAAACAGGATCTTTCAGACACGGACATGGCATTGATAGTGTGAGTATGTGTGAGAGAGAAAGAATTCCCTACCCTCTGTCTCTGGAGGCTGTCCTGGTGGTGTTGTGAGAGTGTGGTGTGGGCCTGGACCAGGCAGTCCTGCACGATGGGCCCCTGAGACAGAATGGAGTCAGACTCACTCTTCTCCTGGTCCTGCGGAGAGCCATGGAACCGGACACAGGCAGAGAGAGGGTTATTTATGGAAACAGTTGTGAGCAAAAAGACAAGAGATATGGTTATTCATGTAAGGATTCGTTTGATTCATATCTTGACAACAAGACCGACCAAACATCAAGGCTAGGTTAAGATTATTTGAGTAGATTTAGATCAAACTCTTGTTATTTTGATTTGTAAACCTCAAACAAGAGAGCAAGACACATAATGCAAGCACATCTGTTTGCAATCCAGTTCACCCAATTACATCCCTGCTAACATTAGCCACAGTAAAGACCAGGAGGAGACAAACGGGCATCATGCTGAAGGCTCAGAGGAGAAAGAAGACACTAGAAGGGGCTCAGCACAGAGACATCACATCTACTCAGTGACACTTTCATCTCCTGGAAAGCATCCTATGCTAGAGTGTCCTGCTTGTCAAACAAGGCGAAGGCATTAGACATTAGATGGTTAGCCCTTAGGATATTGACCTGGTGAAGATCCTTTTAGGGATTGAAATGTGAACTAACCTAATAAAGGTACGTGTTTACAGTTTGTTTTTTAAAATCCTCCATTGACACCAATACATGGTTTACTCTTAAACGTAATCACATGCATCTCACAGAGAGCACTTTAGTGAGAGCTACAGGTATCCAGAAAAAAGCCTGACCTGGATGTTGATGTGTTTGTCCTGCAGCATCCTCTGCAGCTCCAGTAGATTTCCCTTCAGCGTCCGCAGCTTCCTGGCCAGCTGCTCTGTGTCCTCCCTCATGTCCATCCGCGTCTCCTGCCTTCCCTCCAGAAGCAGGCTCTCGCTGTGCATGGTCAGCTCCGACAGGGCCACCACCTTCTGCTCTATCTCCTGCAGCATGTTCTGGAGCAGCAGGAGAGAGGCCAGCTCAAACATGATGCTGCCTTCCAAGTGGATCCTTCAGTCAATCAGGCACCAGGCAGCCAGTCAATCAGGCACCAGGCAGCCAGTTAACCAGGCCCACCAGGCAGACAGTTAACCAGGCCCACCAGGCAGACAGTTAACGAGGCCCACCAGGCAGACAGTTAACCAGGCCCACCAGGCAGACCGTTAACCAGGCCCACCAGGCAGACAGTTAACCAGGCACACCAGGCAGCCAGTTAACCAGGCCCACCAGGCAGCCAGTTAACCAGGCCCACCAGGCAGACAGTTAACCAGGCCCACCAGGCAGACAGTTAACCAGGCCCACCAGGCAGACAGTTAACCAGGCCCACCAGGCAGCCAGTTAACCAGACCCACCAGGCAGCCAGTTAACCAGGCCCACCAGGCAGACAGTTAACCAGGCCCACCAGGCAGACAGTTAACCAGGCAGACACTTAACCAGGCCCACCAGGCAGACAGTTAACCAGGCCCACCAGGCAGACAGTTAACCGGGCCCACCAGGCAGACAGTTAACTGGACCCCAGGCCCATGGTCTGTATAGACCCCTTCATTAGCAGCAGGTCTCTCTCTCATCATTGTAGGGCCACCTCCTTACCAACACCCTCGCCTCCCTAACAACACAGCACACTACCACTAATCCCATGTTCAGCATACATGTTCCCGCTCAAGTATAGATTCCCAAGTGGCCTGGATCACAATACGTCCTTGCAATGAAAATATACTGGAGCTACCACAGAAGACCCAAAGTAAATGTTGCATCAACGATTCCTACATGAAGGGTTAATCCTCCATTAAGATGAGACCCATAGCCTTGCCTAAGTGTATATCGGTAAGTTAAACAGGTCTCTTCAAGAAAGGGAGTGACTCCCCCCTCCCCCTCATCCTCCCCCCTCCCTGCCTATCAGTTGGGATTCCCTACTTTGATATTCCAGTAGGCTGGCCCACTTCCGCCACCAACCAATCCCTGCAGTCGGAATTCGATTAATCTAACGAATAAGCCAGCCCCCTTGCTGACATGGCCCCTATGTTGTCACTGAATAGGCCCCATGTAGAGACACGAAAGACATCTGCATAATCTGCATAACTAGACTAGTGTTACAGCCACTTAGTAACCTAACGAACCCCCTGAAGGCAGCCCCGCCCTATAACTATACTGCTTACACTCTTGTTTACTCTTGTGTCTGTGCATATTTGCGTCCGTGTGTGTGTGTGTGCGTGCGTGCGTGCCTGTGTGTGTGTGTGTGTGTGCGTGCGTGCCTGTGTGTGTGTGTGTGTGTGTGCGTGCGTGCCTGTGTGTGTGTGTGTGTGCGTGCCTGTGTGTGTGTGTGTGTGCGTGCGTGCCTGTGTGTGTGTGTGTGTGTGTGTGTGTGTGTGTGTGTGTGTGTGTGTGTGTGTGCGTGCGTGCCTGTGTGTGTGTGTGTGTGTGCGTGTGTGCGTGCGTTTGTGCATGTGTGAGTGCATGCGTGTGTGTGTTTATCTGCCAGTAGGGGGGCCTCTGTTCTAACCTGGCCGTCTATGAGTTGCTCCTCCTCAGCACTGGGACGGAGGGCTTCGCGGGTGCTGAGCAGCCATTGGTCCATCTGGTCAGCTTGGTTGAGGTAATGTCGTAAGGTCTGCTCCTGATGCTGGTCCTCTAGACGGTCACTGACACACTCCTGATGCTGCTCCTCTAGACGGTCACTGACACGCTCCTGATGCTGGTCCTCTAGATGTTCACTGACACGCTCCTGATGCTGGTCCTCTAGACGGTCACTGACACGCTCCTGGACAGACCAGGTCAGCACGTGACAAGACATCACATGAAATATGCTAGGCACAACTAGTTGTTATGCTCACGAAGCTTGACTCCTCAATTTACATACTTTTAATGGCCATCTCAACTTAGACACTCAAACCTTCAAATCTACTGCTTAATTAACATCAAATCAAAATAAAATACAATTTTGTTTGTCAAGTGCACAATCTTACTGTGAAAAGCAAAAATGTGATAAATAAACTAAAGGAAAAATAGTAACACAATAAAATATCAATAAAAATCTGAGACAGTGTCAGTGCCCCTATCTGCTACAGATACAGAACACAGAGCTTGATTACCTCCAGTAGCTGTCGTTTTCCTGAGGCCTTCATCTGTATGGTGGCCATCCTCTCAGACAGGACAGTGAGGGTGGACTGCATGGCCAGCTGGTGGGCCGTGTCGTCCACAGCATCAGAACCAAGCTGGTCTGAGAAGCTGGTCTGCAGCTTGTCTATCTCCTCCTGCAGCCTCTGAACCTCCTCCACCACGGCCTGGTAGAGGGAATAACAGTGTTAGTTAGGATGGGAAGGCTATGCTGAGCACTGAGCATTGATTAGGGTTGGAACCATAATATCACATTGTAGGTGACGAATATGGAAAACATAGGGTCATGAGCATACCGAGAGGTCATGCGGAAATTGGTTTCTTGAGCATAGCGAAATGTTATGTTTTCAGTCTCAAGCGATACTGATACTCCCTTACCTGACGGGCTTCCATATGACTATCTGTGCTCCGGTCAGCCTCTAGTGGCTTGTTGAGTTTGGCCTCGATGGCCTCCATCTTAGAGGAGATAGACTGAAGAGAACCCTGGTTGCACTGCTGCTTCTCCAGCGCCTCATACAGAGACCTCTGCTTCTCACTGATCTGGACAGGAGAGGACATAGCAGTAGTCAAAAATAGTTGCACTTCACAGTAGATTTATAAACTTTTCCAAATAGTTGAGGTAGTGTGGCGGATGAATCAGAATTAGTTGGGTAACATAGATAATTAAGATGTTTTATTTGCATAATATGCTTATGTGAGATGTTTGTCATTAGAATGTATCCTTTTGGACTCTAGTGTTGGCAGTTGCACTTTTCCCTCAGCTGGGGCTCAGTCACCTGGGGCCCAGAGAGGGGAGAGGTCAGGCTTGTCTTTTACATGTCCCTGGTGCTATCCCCAATATCAGAAAGGGAAGAGAACAGAATGTAACATTGTCTTCATGTGTGAATGTGTCTTTACCTATTCTTAAACCATGTGAAGAGATGGCGTGGTTAATGGGGAACCAATTACTTGTCTCCACAATGTCTGTGCGCCAGTCACGCCCTCCTTTTCCCATTGGGGGGAGTTGTATGGCAGTGTATGGAAACATTGTATGTCCTCTCTGATCTTACACTTGGGACAGTGTATGACCTAGAGGCTCACTCCCCTCAGTGAGCTTGCCCAGGAGTGGGGTCAAGAGGGGGTTTACTTGAGATGGGAGTATCTAGAGTTGATAATTGATATACTGTATGCCATTGGATGAGTTGGTGTTTTTGTACTATGAAGTACCAGGAACGAGATTAGAACCTCGTCTGAGGGACCAAACTGAACGATAATTTATAGCGAATGTTATCTGGCTAAGGGATACCCCTTTCTCAAGAAAAAGTATTTCTTTGTGAACAGTTCCTAAGATCTGTGGTTCATCATGTAAGTTGAGAGGAGTGTATCTTGGCTATAAAAGATCTATGTATTTTTCTGTAGTCACTTTTCAATGGTTCATTAGAGATAGCGCATCATTGAAAGTCAAAAAGGCTATTGCAAAGCTTATTATTATTAAAGATGGAGTTGAAGTATAACTCTGGATGGTGTGTAGTTTGTAACTCTCCTCATTTGGTAAAGCAGAAATATACCACCACAGTAGTCAAAGCAAGTGAGGATAGGACATACACTACCGTTCAAAAGTTATGTGGTCACTTAGAAATGTCCTTGTTTTTCAAAGAAAAGCAAAAAAAATTGACCATTAAAATAATATCAAATTGACCAGAAATACAGTGTAGACATTGTTAATAATGTTGTAAATGACTATTGTAGCTGGAAATGGCAGATTTATTTATGGAATATCTACATAGGCGTACAGAGGCCCATTATCAGCAACCATCACTCCTGTGTTCCAATGGCACGCTGTGTTAGCTAATCCACGTTTATCATCTTAAAAGGCTAATTGATCATTAGAAAACCCTTTTGCAATTATGTTAGCACAGCTGAAAACTGTTGTTCTGATTAAAGAAGCAATAAAACTGGCCTTCTTTAGACTAGTTGAATATCTGGAGCATCAGCATTTGTGGGTTCGATTACAGGCTCACAAATGTCTTTCTTCTGAAACTCGTCAGTCTATTCTTGTTCTGAGAAATGATGGCTATTCCATGCGAGAAATTGCCAAGAAACTTTTGAACGGTAGTGTAGGTAGCAGCATAAATTAGGTATATATGAATTGCGTACCACATTCTCCAGGGTCTCCCAGGAGCGTTGAAGGTCATCTAGGTTAGCCTCAGATTCAAACATCGGGTCATTTAGCTCCTGTACGGGAGCTCTGGGGAGGGTGTCTCGTCCCATCTGAAAGAAGACAACACAAGTGAGCAAAGTAAGCCTACACAGATAGAGGAGTTGATGTGTAAGCCTACACAGATAGAGGAGTTGATGTGTAAGCCTTCACAGATAGAGGAGTTGATGTGGAAGCCTTCACAGATAGAGGAGTTGATGTGGAAGCCTACACAGATAGATGAGTTGATGTGTAAGCCTACACAGATAGAGGAGTTGAGGTGTAAGCCTTCACAGATAGAGGAGTTGATGTGTAATCCTACACAGATAGAGGAGTTGATGTGTACGCCTTCACAGATAGAGGAGTTGATGTGTAAGCCTACACAGATAGGAGTTGATGTGTAAGCCTTCACAGATAGGAGTTGATGTGTAAGCCTTCACAGATAGAGGGGTTGATGTGTAAGCCTTCACAGATAGAAGAGTTGATGTGTAAGCCTTCACAGATAGAGGGGTTGATGTGTAAGCCTACACAGATAGGAGTTGATGTGTAAGCCTTCACAGATAGAGGAGTTGATGTGTAAGCCTACACATATAGAGGAGTTGATGTGTAAGCCTACACAGATAGAGGAGTTGATGTGTAAGCCTACACAGATAGGAGTTGATGTGTAAGACTTCACAGATAGAGGAGTTGATGTGTAAGCCTTCACAGATAGAGGGGTTGATGTGTAAGCCTTCACAGATAGAAGAGTTGATGTGTAAGCCTTCACAGATAGAGGGGTTGATGTGTAAGCCTTCACAGATAGAGGAGTGGATGTGGAAGCCTACACAGATAGGAGTTGATGTGGAAGCCTTCACAGATAGAGGAGTTGATGTGTAAGCCTACACAGATAGAGGAGTTGATGTGTAAGCCTACACAGATAGAGGAGTTGATGTGTAAGCCTACACAGATAGGAGTTGATGTGTAAGCCTTCACAGATAGAGGAGTTGATGTGTAAGACTTCACAGATAGAGGAGTTGATGTGTAAGCCTTCACAGATAGAGGGGTTGATGTGTAAGCCTTCAAAGATAGAGGAGTTGAATGCTGTTCATCGACTACAGCTCAGCATGTAACACCATAGTACCCTCCAAACTCGTCATCATGCTCGAGACCCTGGGTCTCGACCCCGCCCTGTGCAACTGGGTCCTGGACTTCCGGGCGAGGTCAGTACAGGTGCACCAAAGCAGGGACTGAGAGACTGAAAAACAGCTTCTATCTCAAGGCCATCAGATTGTTAAAAAAGCCACCACTAACATTGAGTGGCTGCTGCCTACATACTGACTCAACTCCAGCCACTTTAATAATAGAACAATTGATGTAATAAATGTATCACTAGCCACTTTAAACAATGTCACTTTTATATGTTTAAATACCCTACATTACTCATCTCATATGTATATACTGTACTCTATACCATCCACTGCATCTTGCCTATGACGTTCTATATCATCACTCATTCGTATATTTTTTATGTACATATTCTTATTCATTCCTTTACACTTGTGTGTATAAGGTAATTGTTGTGAAATTGTTAGGTTAGATTACTCGTTGGATATTACTGCATTGTCGGAACTAGAAGCACAAGCATTTCGCTACACTCGCATTAACATCTGCTAACCATGTGTATGTGACAAATAAAATTTGATTTGATGTGTAAGCCTTCACATAGCGGGGTTGATGTGTAAGCCTTTACAGATAGAGGGGTTGATGTGTAAGCCTTCACAGATAGAGGAGTTGATGTGTAAGCCTTCACAGATAGAGGAGTTGATGTGTAAGTCTTCACAGATAGAGGAGTTGATGTGTAAGCCTTCACAGATAGAGGGGTTGATGTGCAAGCCTTCACAGATCGAGGAGTTGATGTGTAAGCCTTCACAGATAGAGGGGTTGATGTGTAAGCCTTCACAGAGAGGCACCATAGTGTTACTTGGTGCCTAGGTCAGTACACATTAAGGTATGTGGGCAGGCACTTTGTGGAGAAGTACAGTAGCCAGTAGCTAGCTATGTGTTAATCAGTGCTAATGCAATGCATTTAAAACAGGATGACAGGGGATAGAGAATCCTTTCATCCCTCATGGTCTGCAGGGAAAGTGGAGAGAGAGAGAGTAGAAGAGAGAGAGTGCAAGATTAAGAGAGAGAGAGTAGGAGAGAGAGTGCGAGATTAAGAGAGAGAGAGTAGGAGAGAGAGTGCAAGATTAAGAGAGAGAGAGTAGAAGAGAGAGAGTGCGAGATTAAGAGAGAGAGAGAGAGAGAGAGAGAGAGAGAGAGAGCGAGAGTGAGAGAGAGAGCTCAGTAGGTGATACCTGTGTGTGAGTGCTGGGAGAAGGGGAGCGACAGACAGGAGAGGAGATCTCACTGCTGGTACCCTCCTCCCCAGACTCCTCGGTGACCGGGGACAGAAGGGTGTGACAGCGGCCAGCCGTCATCTGACACACCGCAGGACAGTTAGGACAGATACACAAAGAGCATTCATGTTTTAGAGTCAGTCCATCACCAAGAACTCAGTAAGACTAGCACATTCAGTGACTTTCTGACAGACTGCATGCTAGCCGTGAGATTCCAGATTTGATGAAGGCTAGCAGGATTAACAGTGGAGCGATTTGTCTGAGTTAGTTCATTACCGGTAATCAGAAAATACATGCAGTACAAAACACATCATTAGTAAAGGAGGGGAGTCGGCCAGTCACCATAAGAACAGATGGTTTGTCTATGTCTCCATCCAGGTCCTCCACGGTAAGCCCCACCCGCTCCGTGTCACTCACAGTGAGTAGCATGGTGTCATGTTTGGCCTTCACAGTCAGCATCTGACACTTCGAATTCAGACTGGCTATCTCCTCCTGGTAACCCTTGATTTTCTGGGCCAGCTCCTGTTAGTAGCATCCCAATTACAGTCAGTGGTTATGGTCACAACAAGTTAAGCATCTATATACACTGTAGGCATACACTTATACAATGTTTACTTAGTTTTTTTTTTTTTTTTACATTTGTTTTGGATACCTACTTATCAGAACCAGTACCAGAATCTAGAGGTTTTCAATTCCTTTATATGTGCAAAATATTTTATTTTCTTCCACTGTCAATGTGTTGTACTATACCTCATGGTGTAGGATCTGAGCCTGCAGTTCCTGGATAGTGCTGGTGGGAATGGGTCGGTCCTGGATGACCCTGTGGGCATCCTCTATCAGCCCCTGGAAGTGCTTCGCCTCCTGCTCATACTGCTCATACTGCACAACAGCCTCCTACAGAAGGACAGGAAATCAAGGAACGTCAATACTGGTGCACAATGAAGGATGTGAACTGTTCGTGGCTTGCAGGTGTGTCTAACCGGATTCAAAACTCTGGTCTTCTGTGTGCCTCAAGACTGTGTTGTTGCGTTGAGCTAAATCCTAGGTATTAGCTCAGGGAACTAATACAAGTCTTCAGGCACAGGCAGTCTTATTCATTATGCGGTTTCTCCTCCGTTACACAGTGTGCTGCGGCCTCCCTACCTGTAGAATGTTGCACTGCTGTATTACGACATGCTGTAGCTGGCTGGCCTCCTGCTGTAGGCCCAGTGCTGTGTGACAGATAGCCAGGTCAGGCATCACCTCCTCTGGGACGCGCAGGGCGCTCTGACACAGCTGCACCGCCTGCACCTGCAGCTTGAAGCCCTCCATCTCTGACAGCAGACGCTAGGAGAACACACAGGAGGAAACTTTACATTCTACCCACAAACCTTAAGTGTGAGACGTAGGTAGGAGAAGTAGAAAGAGACAGAGAAAGAAGAGGAAGGGAAGAAGACAAAGAACAACAACAACAAGAACATGATATGAGAATAAAATGCTATTTAAAATTCTGTGTTATTCTCTGTTAAGTTAGAATTGAAGTTAGCTACCTGTCTCTGGGCCAGTTGTTCTTTGAGACTCTGTCGGGAAAGATCAGGAGAGGTCAGTGTAGCTTGGACCTGTTCCAGAGCCACTTGTAGGGTCTTCACCTCATACTCCAGAGGCTCCATACTCTGAGGGGACGACACAGGACACACACAGGTTATTCTTGGAACCCAGAACCAAATCTAGTGAGTGCTAGCTGGCTGGCAATCAATTAATGTTAACCGTCTGTCAATAGGACTACACACAGGTCAATCAATCAAATATGTTTTTATGTACAGGTGAGAATAACACTGAGATGCTAAAAGCTATTTACACCATGTGCATAATTTTGTCAACGACCGTCTTTGTAACAAAGACTAACAACAATGCAACAGTAAAATCCGATGCTAGGCTAAATGCTAAGCCAGTGTATTCAGTATGTCTGAGTCAGTACCTTGGCTGCGTCCTGAAGGCTCTGCAGCCGTGTCCTGATGGTCTGCTGGAGCTCCTCGGTGTGGCGGCTCAGCTCACACACCTGCTGGGACATGTTCTCCGTCTGCAGCACCTCAGACAGCAGATCCACCTTCTCTCCCATGGCCTGCAGGTCCCCATGGAGCTCTCGAGATTCACGCAGCACGGACTGATGATGGGGAGAGGAGGAAGACAACACAATACGGGCAATGAATGGAGTAAGAGGACACTGTCTATGAAAATGAGTGCCACCCAGTTTTGGTTGAATCCTGAGAGGTGCCAGTTAAAGAGAACCAACATCCTGGATCCCTGGTTAGAGGGAGAATGATAGGAGACATGGTAACAGAACACGTATTTATTACCACACACACACACACACACACCACCACCACCACCACCACCACCACCCACCACCACCACCACCACCACCAGTATCGCTGCAGAGGGTACAGTGGAAGTGAACAGCGAGACGGTTTAATACAGTCTGTATTGGCTTTTTAATCCAGCAGCTCTCCATCATGTGTTTATTCATGTCGATCTCCACCCACCTCGTCCATCCTTATCTGTTCCTGCAGATGAGAGCAGGAGTTCCAGATGATGTTGGCCCTCACCAGGCCCTTGGCTTTCTCCGACCACCTCACTATGAAGTCCAGCATCTCATTGTACTCCTCTAGATGGGTCCCTGCCTGGAGGGGAGATATAACAAGAGAGGCAATGAGGAACTAAGGAACAGGCGTCAGGGAAATGGATACCTTAGTGATACCGACAATGTGTGTTATGGTATTACTAGGATTAAAAGTCAAATGGCCCCATGTAAACACTCTGGGCTGGGCAACACTGTACATTGATGCCACCTCTTCGGGGTAACAACAACAACAGCAACAGTGTAACAACAACTAGACTTCCCATGTATTTTGTATTTTTCCCCAACCAATATTTTTCTCCAACCAATATTTTTCCCCAACCTTTTTCCCCAACCAATATTTTTCCCCAACCTTTTTCCCCAACCAATTGGTTCCTAACCTTTTTGAGCCAGATGGATCTACACTCGGCCAGTCTGGCAGTGTGGTGGTGGATGTCTCCTAACTTGACGATGGCATCACTCAGCTGTTTGGCCAAGATGGGGTTCCGTCTGTCGAACTCCTGGACCGCAGCATCCAGCTCTGACAAAGTCCGATGACAGCTCTCCAGATCATCACAAAGACACTGTGGAGAGCAGAGGAGAGAAACTTGGAGTTAAATAAACTGACCAAGATAACAGCTCTGTATGCTCATTCACTTTGTATGTGGAGGGAAAACAGCACACGTTAAGAGCAGAAAATAGTATTTGGAATATTTGAGTTCACTTCCTGAATTTACTAAATTGACATGAAATTGACCCCAAACCCTGATTAAGAGCCGTATGCATGAACCTCTTCAGCTTGCGCTCACCTTGGTCTCGTCTTTAGCGTGATGGACATCGCTGGCTTTGTCATTGAGACTGGTGGAGATGGCTTTCATCTTCTCCGACACGTCATGGATCCTGGAACTGATGTCCTCCTTGATGTCTCTTGTCTTCTGGATCTCTTTCTCTTTGGACAGAACCTTGTGAAAATCAGAAGAGGAAGGAAATATACTTGATATAGTTGTATAGTTGTAAAAGATAGTTGATATAGTGCGATTTCGAAATTTGGTCATGCATCAGCAGGTAGCCTAGTGGTTAGAGAGTTGGACTTGTAACCGAAAGGTTGCAAGATTGAATCCCTGAGCTGACAAGGTAAAAAAAAAAATAGATTATTATTATTATTATATATCTTTCTGCCCCTGAAGAAGGCAGTTAACCCACTGTTCCTAGGCCATCAATGAAAATAAGAATTTGTTCTTAACTGACTTGCCTAGTTAAATAAAGGTAAATAAAAATAAACTCAATTAGCCCATGTCATCAATTTTTGGGGGATTGGTAAGTTAGTCTAGCGGCCAGCTTTCTAAACTTGTAGTGAGGATGGTTGAATTTCTGACCTGGGTGGGGCCAATTGATCATCAGTTATCATATTAAAAATTGCAAACACCATATGGCAAAATGTGTAGAATTGCAGGAAATTTGTTATAAAACTCCAAAATCTTTGCTCGGCCCCATGGCAAAATGTGTGTGTATGATGTCCATCCATGCCCTACATAGTCCAGTACAATACCTGGTCCTGGATGGCCCCCAGTGCTAGGGACACCTCAGCCAGCTGCATGGAGATCTCTGAGGGCAGGATGGTGTACAGGTCCAGATACTTGCTCTGCTGCTGCTCTGCTATCTTATCCACATGCTGACGGTAGCCAATCACATCACCGTGAACCACCTGTACAACACATAAGAGAAACATGGTCATGTCCACATGTGCCAATACTCGAAAACAAGCAACTCACATTACAATTCTTTAATTCACACCAAAGCTAGCATCGATCCCAGCCTGAGACTACACCATAGCATACAATACTGCTGGAAATGGCAGTTGAGTAAATGCCATGGAATTTTGGCAATGAACCTGTTATTTTTGTGACAGAGTCATGTGTAGTCAATAAAATGATGTGTTAGATGGTGTTAACGCTGTCTTTAGTTCCATAGGGTTCGTCAGCGGCTTACCTCCAGCTCCTGCAGCAGAGCATCTATATCTGAGGTGGGGTTGGGGAGCAGCTCCCTGGTCTCCTGGATCCAGGCTTTGACCACACTCAGGTTCTTCTCTACCCCCTCTCTGTCCCTCAGCTCCACCCCAGCCTGGGTACGCTTGGTCTGCGCCTGCTGCAGCAGACTGGTGGAGGAGAGAAATAAAACCACTATTATCTGTTTTCAAGAGTGGAGGTGATGGAAACTTTAGCCCTATGTTCCTCTCGGAATGAAGAGGATTCATTATTTTATTACCTTCATTTAACTAGGCAAGTCTGTTAAGAACAAATTCTTATTTTAAATTATGGCCTAGGAACAGTGGGTTAACTGCCTGTTCAGAACGACAGATTTGTACCTTGTCAGCTCGATTTGAACTTGCAACCTTTCAGTTACTAGTCCAACGCTCTAACCACTAGGCTACCCTGCCACCTCTACACTCTAACCACTAGGCTACCCTGCCACCTCTACACTCTAACCACTAGGCTACCCTGCCGTCCCAGTAAGTAATACTAAGCATTCAGGTCCTTCTGATAGGCCTATTGAGTTGTTTACAATATAACCAATCACCAGATCATATTCTAGCCTCGAAAGCAACATTTGAAGGCTAATCTAATTTGTGAGTGACCAACTGATCCGTGTAAAAAACAATATTGATCTTTTCAATACCTTTCCAGGTGGTCTTGTACTGCTCTGATCTCCTTGAGACTGGGTAGTTCGTCCTGTCCAGAGGTGGGCGATGGTGAAGGGACCTCCACATCATGGAGCAGGCTGAGGGCATACTGACGCAGCAGGGTGAGGGAGGACAGCTCTCTCTCTACATCCTGGATTAGCAGCTCATGCTGGTCCAACACAGACTGTAGGGTAGCCTTGGAGGCCTTCTCCACAACACAGTCTATAATACGACTCTGTAGATCCTCCACCATGCTCCTCAGCTTCACCATCTGAAATGAACGAAGACAGGCACATGTAAAATACTGTGCTGTACCTATTTAGCCTCCTTGCAGATATGTTTGTGCTTATATACTGCAGCAAACATCTATGGTAGTTGTTATGCCAAACATAAGATGTAAGCACTAGCATATGGATCAGGCTAGGATCTATAATGTCAGGATATATGGGGAACAGATACACAATACAGTATATGCTTTTAGTATACTGTTAAGTTCATACTATTGTCTTCTCTACAGTTTATTTGTGTAGGCTACAGAGTGAAATTGTACTATTTGAAGTACTATAACAACCGCTTGGCGTTGTTCAGCTTTGTACTCACAACTCATCTAGTCATGTTTAATGTATAGCGTTGCAGTACCTTCTCTCTGAAGGTCCCCCACTCCTGGGCCGTGTCCTCCAGTACCCTCTCCTGCCCTCGCGCCACGCTGCGAAGCCGGGTCCAGCGCTGCCACACCGTGGTCATGGAGCGGCTGATGGTGGCCTTGCTGGCCTCACTACCCACCAGCTCCAGTTGTGATGCCTGCTCCTCCAGCCCTGTCAGCTTCTCCTGGAACCCATTCACCATCAACACCAGGGACTGGCAGGGAGGAAGGAAGGAAGGAAGGAGGGAATATACACACAATGGAGGAGTCATTGTAAATCCACATATTACCCACTAGGCACAGATGTCAATTCAATGTCCATTCCATGTTGGTTCAACGTAGTTTCATGGAGACTGGGAATCAACAACGTTGATTCAAGCAGTGTGTGCCCAGAGGGTAAGTTCTTAACAAATCAAGTTCTCTCTGGAAAATGTTTACTAATGTTAACTTTGTGCTTTAATGACTAAAGATTAATGCTGATTACTCCGTCATTAGCAAAGTAACCAAGAAGACACTCTTTATTTTCCCATGGTCCTCTTTTACCCTGTGACTCCTGAGTTTCTCCTCGGCCTCCAGAAAGGTGGCAGCCTTGGCGGTGGAAAACTCAGTAAGCTTCTGCTCTGCCTCGTTCATCAGTTCAATCACCGTCTGCCTCGCCTCCTGGTAAGACTTCCACTTGGCCACACAGCTAGGGACAATCAATTTAATTCAGTTCAATTCAATTCAGTTATTGTCCCAATAGGACATTTCATGGTGCAGCCAAGTATTTACAGAAGATAGAACATACAGATATAGGATCTTAATTTGATCACACTTTTGTTGATGATAATATTCATGCACCACAGGAAATGCAGATGAGCTTCATGATTTACATAAATCCTGTGAAAACCCGCACTAACACATAGTGCAGGTTTTGTTGCTGCAAATCACGTTGCTGCAGTTTTATTTTTGCTGCAACAATACTGGCCAAAGTAAAACACAACATCTGTATGATACACTACATTGTGTTGGAGGGGGGACGTGTTGGAGGGTATATAATGTCTAAGTTTCAATTGAGTATGTCATAATGATGACGATCACATTAAGACAATCCAATCCAATCACTCTCGGTCCTGAGTTACCCATCTCTGCACCAACGTCTCTTTCTCTCTCTATATTCAAAACGTTTAAACCCTTATTGTCAATGTTTTGGTTACAATATTTCCTTCTAATTCTGTACCTGATCAGGACGTCCTGGTGATTCTGCAGCTGATCCCGGACCTCCACTCCTCTCTGCTGAGCAGACTCCACATTCAGTCTGAGCTGTTCCTTGGCTGTGAGGTTCACCAGGTTCTCCAGCTGGGGGGGCAGAGCCTCCAACTCCTGCAGGTGGTCTAGGAACTTCTGCTCCCAGGAAAAAGGGAGAGAACAACTTCAACACTTATCCTGTTGCATAAATAAATTAACGAGTGCTTGAAGCTAGTCTGAGTGCTAGTCTGTGCTATCATGCCAACTTCCTGTCACTCATTGTCATACTGAAATGTATCTGGCAAGAGCACCAACAGATCAACAGGCAACCCATCGCATCAAACAAAGGCAAAAAGGCCAACGTTCATAAGATGCAATTAATTGAAGCTTTGTTTTAATTTTCTTTTAGCATTGTGTCTTTAATAGAGCAGTCACCTGCTCTGAGGCCAGGATGTCCTCCTGCTGGCGGAGACATTCCTCGTAGTTCTCTACGTCCACTCCCAGGCTGGCTAGTTGTAGGAAGGCCACAGCGTCCTCCAGCCACTCACACGCAGACTGCATCCGGAAGTGGTACTTCTGACACAACGCCAAGGCCTGCTCCAGGGTGATCTGGAGAATAGACATGGGAATCGAGAGGGTGAATATGTGAAGCCAACAACACCGCTACAGAATGTCAACCAATAGGTTTTGTTACTGCCATTATTCCAGGTTTGCAAAATTCCATAAACTTTCCCAAAGTTCTCAGATTCTCCAACTCCGGAAAAAACCCAACTCCCTTAAATTGTAATATATATTGAGACAGTATGATATTTTCTTACCTGTTTGGAACTCATTGCTTGCTGTACATCAGCCTGTAGCTTGGCCATCTCCTCCAGGCTCAGGTCAACGTGGGCTGGGACCAGTTCGTTGGCGCTGGTGTACTTCTGTTTCTCCCTACTGCTCAGGGCCTCCACGATCCTCAGCCTGGACTGAACCTCATCCTGCATTATCTGCTGTTTCCTGATCTCTTCCTGGACCTTTTCTACCCTCACGTCCACCACTACCACAGAACAGCCCAGCTCATCCTTGATATGCTGCAGCCAGTCCAGCGTTCTCTTCACCTCCGTCTCAAAGTCTTTACTCTGGACAAACCTATTCTCACACTCCACTATCAGCTCCCCCACGGCAGACTGTAGGGACTGCAGCTCCTCCTGCCAAAGGACCACCTGTTCCCTGGAAGCGTCATGGGCAGCCTTGTCCAGCTGAGGAGCCAAGTTATCCATCTGCTCCATGAGTCTGGACAGGTGAGAGCTGGCGCTCTGAAGACTCCCGGCCAGGGCATGGTAATTCTTCAGCCTCTCCTCCGCCGACTGGGTCTCTGCGTTGACCTTGACTAGCTCTTCTTTGGTAGCCTTTAGCTCAGAGTCCACCTGCATGGCCATGGCCTTGTGGTCCTCGAAGGACTCCAGTGTGTCGTCGAGATGCTCCACCCGCTGTTCGATGAGCCTCTTGAGCCCATTGTAAAGACTCACCAGCTGGGTCAACTCTTCAGGTCTCCAGGGTTGACCGGTGCTGCGGAAGCCTTCTTTCTTCTGGTTCAGTTCGCTGACAGCCAGACCAAGGTTGCCCAGATCTACCTGAAGAGCTTTGTAGTCACTCAGTAAATTCACAACCTCCTCTGTTTGCAGACCAACAGGCTGCAACCCTAAGTTATGGAACTGCTCCTCAAGCTCTTTCAATGCTTTATGAGTCACGTCTATGAAGGAGGCGTACTCCTTTCTGGCTAGGATGGCCTGCTCGATCTTCTCCTGTTTCTCTTTGGCCAGAGCCAGTATGCTGTTGTATTTCTGTGGCAGGGCATTGAGTTTCTCATCCAAGTAACAGTGGTCCACTTCATTCAGAGTGGGCAGGATCTCCTGACCAGTTCTCTGGACGATCAGTAAGAGGTTTTCATATTCCATCGCCTGCTCTACTATCTGCCGGTACTTCAACAGCTGCACGTTCAGCTCCAAGTCGCCATTCATGAGGTTGATCTCAGGGAAGGTCACAATGTCTGCTTGTTTCAGCCACTGACACGTCTTTTCCAGGTCTGCCTTGAAGTACTTCCTGGAGACAAGCACATTGTCCAGTTCTTGGAGCCTCTGGACACATTTCTGCAGGGCTTTTTCAAAGATGTTCTGCAGCTCCTGCAGCTTGGTGAGCATCTCCACCTTCTCGTCCTGCGTGGCGTCCTTCATCAGGTCTCTGCCCTGAGACCACAGGGAGGTCAGCTCGCTCTGGTAGGCCTTAAGGCTGCTCTGGATGTTCCTGCAGGCCTTAACCTGCTTGGCCAGGTCGTCAGGTAGCAGTGCAATGTACTCCTCCGCCTGGGCCTTCTTCTCATTCTGCTGGACCCAGGTGATGGACTGGTTGACAGCCTGCAGGAACTGGGTCCTCTCAGTGAAGGCCTTGCTGAGGTGCTTCCTGCGTTGAGCCACCTTTATTTAATTTGCACAAAAAATACAATAAATATATTTTTTGTAACATGAGTTACAGTGTAAACATAAGGTATCTGTGCATGTGCAGGAGAGGTGAGAAACCCAAATGGCCTTTTATAAAAACCTTCTCCCACCTTCACGCTGAGTGACTCCACCTCGGCCTGAGTGTCTGAGATGAGCTGCTGCAGGCGCTGGCACTCGTTGAGCCCCAGGTGAGCCAGGAGACGGTCAGCATCACTCATGGCCTGGGCCAGAAGCAGCTGCTTGGCCTCCAGTTTGCTGCAAATGCTGAGGTGGTCAAAGAGGAAGCTTTGGGCCAACTCTGGAGGAGGACTCATCTTCATGGCTTCAGAAAGGCCTGGCTGCTGCTCTTCGGCCCACTCCCTGGCCTCCCTTAGACGGGCCTCCACCTGAATAGAACAGAGTAAAATAGATACTTTATTGTTCATTGATTAGAACTGAAATGTGTATTCTGCCTTTTACAACACACACACACCTTGGCCATGTCCTCCAGGGTCAGCACCGAGTCCTGTATCTTCCTGTTGATGAGGCTCTGCAGCTGAACCCAGCGCTGCTCAAAATGGCTGATCTGTTCCTTCACCAGCTCCTTGTCATCCAGGTTCAGGTGAGGGGTGACTTTCTGCCTCTGGTCCTTCAGGTCCTCCAGAGTTCCCTTCTGGTCTCCGAGAGCTACGGCGAGTTTCTTCAGCGCCTCCAAGTGCTCAGATGAACTTTCAGCATCAGTCCTAGGGAGGATAGGAAAATATAAAATTACTGGATATTATAATGACTCTTTTTCCAAGTTAAGACATATTCTAATGAAAATAGAGTGATTAGAAGAAGTTCAGGTCTACTGCTGAAAGGGAATGTTTGAGAGACATTGTCATGGTTTTTAGAATGTTGGTACAGCTCTCAAACTCTTAAGTCATGTTACCACTGTCATGGCAACTATGACTATTCAGCTATTGATCCCACACAGAGTCAATCTTCTATTTACATAAACAGAGTGCCCTGGAGGCTGGCCCCACAGAGTGCCCTGGAGACTGGTCCCACAGAGTGCCCTGGAGACTGGTCCCACAGAGTGCCCTGGAGACTGGTCCCACAGAGTGCCCTGGAGACTGGTCCCACAGAGTGCCCTGGAGGCTGGCCCCACAGTGCCCTGGAGACTGGTCCCACAGAGTGCCCTGGAGACTGGTCCCACAGAGTGCCCTGGAGACTGGTCCCACAGAGTGCCCTGGAGACTGGTCCCACAGAGTGCCCTGGAGACTGGTCCCACAGAGTGCCCTGGAGACTGGTCCCACAGAGTGCCCTGGAGACTGGTCCCACAGAGTGCCCTGGAGGCTGGTCCCACAGAGTGCCCTGGAGACTGGTCCCACAGAGTGCCCTGGAGGCTGGTCCCACAGAGTGCCCTGGAGACTGGTCCCACAGAGTGCCCTGGAGACTGGTCCCACAGAGTGCCCTGGAGGCTGGTCCCACATCAATAGAAT
Organism: Oncorhynchus clarkii lewisi; assembly: GCF_045791955.1. Lineage (NCBI taxonomy): Eukaryota > Metazoa > Chordata > Actinopteri > Salmoniformes > Salmonidae > Oncorhynchus > Oncorhynchus clarkii. Next base: position 36,057,512 of record NC_092171.1, on the reverse strand, counting down.
TTTGCAATGAAAGGGACTGCTCATTCACTAGCAAATAGCAACAAGACCTGCTGGAGTCAGAACCAAAGAAATTTAAAAAAAAAAATGTTTGTGATGTAGTCAAAACATTACGTATGAACTTTAATTGTGCATTGTGATATTATTGTGGGTGGAATTAGAGCAGTTAGTGCAATAGATCTCTGGATCTCATTCTATAGTAACTCAGTGATAGGTTTCAGATAGATAGATGACCCCACCTGGCCAGGTTATCCCACTCCTTAGACATTTGCTCAAAAAGTGCTTCCATGGCTGTGATGCAGTTGTGGTACTCCTGGATCCTCTGCAGGTCCTCCTGTCTCTGGCCCTTCAGCCTGTTAGCTTGGTGAAACAGCCCCAGCCAGGCATGGCTCAGACGCCCTATCTCTCCATGTTCCGGGCTGTCTTGGCCCGCAGTCAGACGACTCACACTCTCTGTCATCCTGGATAGGGTGGCTTGTTTATTCTGCAGCTGTTGGCTAAACTCCTGTTGGAGAGAGTTTAGAGAGATTAATTGTATATGAGCAAACTGCTAATCGGTGAAACTGATATTGACTGTTACACACTTATTGAATCTAGATTCAATGTGGAGAGTTCAAACTTAGGGATCTTCTTAAGGATCCAGTGAAGATGGAAGTGCCACAGTGCTCCCTAAAAATATACAGTACCAGTCAAAAGTTTGGACACACCTACTCATTCAAGTTTGTATTTACATTATTTACATTATTTTTTCAATTTTCTACATTGTAGAATAATAGTGAAGACATCAAACCTATGAAATAACACATATGGAATCATGTAGTAACCAAAAAAGTATTAAACAGATTCTCCAAATAGCCACCCTTTGCCTTGATGACAGCTTTGCACACTCTTGGCATTCTCTCAACCAGCTTCATGAGGTAGTCACCTGGAATGCATTTCAAATAACAGGTGTGCCTTGTTAAAAGTTAATTTGTGGAATTTCTTTCCTTCTTAATGCCTTTGAGCCAATCAGTCGTGTTGTGACAAGGTAGCGGTGGTATAGAGAAATTATTCCTATTTGGCAAAAGACCAAGTCCATATTATGGCAAGAACAGCTCAAATAAGCAAAGAGAAACGACAGTCAATCATTATTTTAAGACATGAAGGTCAGTCAATGAGTAACATTTCAGGAACTTTGAAAGTTTCTTCAAGTGCAGTCGCAAAAACCATGATGAAACTGGCTCTCATGAGCACTGCCACAGGAAAGGAAGACCCAGAGTTACCTCTTCTGCAGAGGATACATTCATTAGAGTTATCAGCCTCAGAAATGCAGCCCAAATAAATGCTTCACAGAGTTCAAGTAACAGACACATCTCAACATCAGCTGTTCAGAGGAGAATCAGGCCTTCATGGTCAAATTGCTGCAAAGAAAACACTACTAAAGGACACCAATAATAAGAAGAGACTTGCTTGGGCCAAGAAACACGAACAATGGACATTAGACCAGTGTAAATCTGTCCTTTGGTCTGATGAGTCCAAATTGCGATTTCTGGTTCCAACTGCTGTGTCTTTGTGAGACGCAGAGTAGGTGAACTGATGACCTCTGCATGTGTAGTTCCCAGCATGAAGCATGGAGGAGGTGGTGTGATGGTGTGGGGGTGCTTTGCTGTTTTTTTATAAATCAAGCCACACTTAATCAGCATGGCTACCACGCCATCCCATCTGGCTTGCGCTTAGTGGGACTATCATTTGTTTTTCAACAGGACAATGACCCAACATACCTCCAGGCTGTGTAAGGGCTATTTGACCAATAAGGATAGTGATGGAGTGCTGCATCAGATGACCTGGCTTCCACAATCACCCGACCTCAACCCAATTGAGATGGTTTGGGATGAGTTGGACCGCAGAGTGAAGGTAAAGTAGCCAACAAGTGCTCAGCATATGTGGGAACTCCTTCAAGACTGTTGGAAAAACATTCCAGGTGAAGCTGGTTGAGAGAATGCCAAGAGTGTGCAAAGCTGTCATCAAGGCAAAGGGTGGCTACTTTGAAGAATCTCAAATATAAAATATATTTTGATTGGTTTAACACTTTTTTTGGTTACTACATGATTCCATATGTGTTATTTTGTAGTTTTGATGTTTTCAGTATTATTCTACAATGTAGTAAATAGTCAAAATAAAGAAAAACCCTTGAATGAGTAGGTGTCCAAACTATTGACTGGTACTGCACATTTTTTACTCTGCACACTGCAGTCTATGTTCCCTGTTATTTTATTGTTGCAGTTTAATTATTAGTTATTTTTCAAATGTCCTTATTTTTAATTTTTATTTGTATTTATTTATTTTTTACTTCAGTTTATTTTAGTACATACATTCTTAAAACTGCATTGTTGGTTAAGGGCTTGTAAGTAAGCATTTCACTGTAAAGACAAAGACCTGTTGAAATATGAAATAACATTTTATTTGATGTGGTTAATTGGTGACAATGTTTCAACCACTTAGGTCTGTCATCAGGTGTCTGTCTACCTTGGCCTGGGTGAGCATGTTGTGGGATTGACCCTGCTTCCTCCCTTGGCCTGGATGAGCATGTTGTGGGATTAACTCTGCTTCCTACCTTGGCCTGGGTGAGCATGCTTTGTGATTTACCCTGCTTCCTCCCTTGGCCTGGATGAGCATGTTGTGGGATTAACCCTGCTTCCTACCTTGGCCTGGGTGAGCATGTTGTGGGATTGACCCTGCTTCCTCCCTTGGCCTGGATGAGCATGTTGTGGGATTAACCCTGCTTCCTACCTTGGCCTGGGTGAGCATGCTTTGTGATTTACCCTGCTTCCTCCCTTGGCCTGGATGAGCATGTTGTGGGATTAACCCTGCTTCCTACCTTGGCCTGGGTGAGCATGTTGTGGGATTGACCCTGCTTCCTCCCTTGGCCTGGATGAGCATGTTGTGGGATTAACCCTGCTTCCTACCTTGGCCTGGGTGAGCATGTTGAGGGCGATCTTGGTCTCGAGCTCCGCTGGTCTTCTGGAGAGGCTGAGAAGCTGCTGCTCCATGTCCTGGAACTGATCAGATAGCTCCTGCTTCTGCTCCTTTATCTCCCTCCAGCCCTCACATAGCTCCTGGGAGCTCAACATCCTCTCCTCCATCTGTACAGTACAACATGAAGTACACAGCTGAGTGCAGAACAACAAGGAAGTCAACCTATGCATATTCTTAGAAAAAAGTGTTCCAAAGCGTTCTACAGCTGTCCCCATAGCATAATACGTTTTGGTTCCAGGTAGAACTCTTTTTTGGAACTCAAATGGGTTCAACGGGAACCAAAAAGGTTTATTCAAATGGTTCTCCTATGGGGACAGCCGAAGAAACCTTTTAGATTCTAGATACCACCTTTTTTTCTAGGTTTGAACATTGGCTTGTTTTGTGGTAGGTCTTTTTGTATACTAGTTTTATGATTCCTTTGCTGGTTGTTGTATGCATACTTATTAGCCTGGTCCCAGGTCTGTTAGTGTTTTTGCCTACTCCAATGTCATTGTCAAGTCAGACGTCATGTTTTGTATGACAATTCCATAAGGAGTTGGCAAGAGAGCAGTAACAGACTGTCACCAAGGCTGTTATAGGCCTACATATTTGCCCTGAATTCTGATGACGTGAAATGTAATGCTCTTTTATTGTGAGAACTTGAGAGAGTAAGATGTGTGTATTTATTGCTGACCAAAACGGGCACGTGTGTGTATCCACGTGTGCCATCCCGCGCACATTGATTTTGTTCACACACACCATAAGCGATGAGGACACGCAGGTTGAAATATCAAAACAAAAACAATTATATATCAACCAATTATATTAATTTGGGGACAGGTCAAAAAGCATTTAACATTTATGGTAATTTAGCTAGCTAGCTTGCTATTGATTTTTTTATTTCACCTTTATTTAACCAGGTAGGCAAGTTGAGAATAAGTTATCATTTACAATTGAGACCTGGCCAAGATAAAGCAAAGCAGTTACACATGGAATAAACAAACATACAGTCAATAATACAATAGAAAAATAAGTATATATACAATGTGAGCAAATGAGGTGAGATAAGGGAGGTAAAGGCAAAAAAAAGGCCATGGTGGCGAAGTAAATACAATATAGAAAGTAGATTTGCAGTGGAAGAATGTGCAAAGTAGAAATATAAATAATGGGGTGCAAAGGAGCAAAATAAATAAATAAATACAGTACGAGAAGGGGTAGTTGTTTGGGCTAAATTATAGATGGGCGATGTACAGGTGCAGTAATCTGTGAGCTGCTCTGACAGCTGGTGCTTAAAGCTAGTGAGGGAGATAAGCGTTTCCAGTTTCAGAGATTTTTGTAGTTTGTTCCAGTCATTGGCAGCAGAGAACTGGAAGGAGAGGCGGCCAAAGGAGGAATTGGTTTTGGGGGTGACCAGAGAGATATACCTGCTGGAGAGCGTGCTACAGGTGGGTGCTGCTATGGTGACCAGCGAGCTGAGATAAGGTGGCACTTTACCTAGCAGGGTCTTGTAGATGACCTGGAGCCAGTGGGTTTGGCGACGAGTATGAAGCGAGGGCCAGCCAACGAGAGCGTACAGGTTCGCAGTGGTGGGTAGTATATGGGGCTTTGGTGACAAAACGGATGGCACTGTGATAGACTGCATCCAATTTATTGAGTAGGGTATTGGAGGCTATTTTGTAAATGACATCGCTGAAGTCGAGGATCGGTAGGATGGTCAGTTTTATGAGGGTATGTTGGGGAGCATGAGTGAAGGATGCTTTGCTGTGAAATAGGAAGCCAATTCTAGATTTAACTTTGGATTGGAGATGTTTGATGTGAGTCTGGAAGGAGAGTTTACAGTCTATCCAGACACCTAGGTATTTGTAGTTGTCCACATATTCTAAGTCAGAACCGTCCAGAGTAGTGATGCTGGACGGGCGGGCAGGTGCAGGCAGCGATCGGTTGAAAAGCATGCATTTAGTTTTACTTGTATTTAAGAGCAGTTGGAGGACACAAAATGAGAGTTGTATGGCATTGAAGCTTGTCTGGAGGGTTGTTAACACAGTGTCCAAAGAAGGGCCAGAAGTATACAGAATGGTGTCATCTGCGTAGAGGTGGATCAGAGACTTACCAGCAGCAAGAGCGACATCATTGATGTATACAGAGAAGAGAGTCGGGCCAAGAATTGAACCCTGTGGCACCCCCATAGAGACTGCCAGAGGAATGGACTAAAGGCCCTCCAATTTGACACACTGAACTCTGATAGACACACTGATAGCTAATTCGTCCTGGGATATAAACATTGGGTTGTGATTTTACCTGAAATGCACATGTACTCCGACAATTAATCCACAGATAAAACGGTCAACCGATTTCATTTCTCATCATCTCTCCTCTTTCCTTCAAGCTTCCTTTTCTTCTTTGGACTTTATATGACGTTTGGCAACCAACTTTACGGTGCAATACTACAACCGACTGGAGTGCGGACCTCAGTTAATCTTTCAATCACCCATGTGGGTATACACTTCTAAAAACCAATGAGGAGATGGGAGAGACTGAACTTGCAGCGCATTGAGCTTCACAAATAGAACCAATTTCTATTTTAGTGCCTGGCCACAAAGATGCTCACTGACGCACGCGAGCAGTGTGTGTGCAATTATTGAATAACATCTATGTGTAAATGTATTTTGCAACACTCGCGCACGCAACACGAGCGGTGTGGTCAGCATGTTACATATGCCAAATACTTGAAACTGAATCTTATGGGGAAAACCCTGTTGTCAATACTGTAGGGACAGTGTGATGACCAGAAGTGAATGTACATTAAGACCAGCCCACACACCGTGTGTTTGACCTGCTGGACTTCCGCAGCGGTGGCTCTCACAGCATCATCAGACAAGTCACACATAGAATACACCAGGTCCAGGTACGTACTGGCCTGCTCCTGTAGAGCCCTGTAGTGCTTCACCTGTACAGGTAACAGGGGAAGATACAGACAAATGTCATCAGCTTGATAAAACATTTGTTCATTTCCGTTATTTATATTAATTAACCAGGTTGTCCAGTTGAGGTCAGAAGCAGAGGCTTCTATTTGACTTGATGAAGGAATTCAGAATGGTCATGAAATTCCAGAACTTCAAGGCATAACCCAGTTGTCATGGAAACAACATTACTCTGTCATTTGATTCTCATTCTCTGCCTATAAAAGAGCAAGAGGATAACCAGTCAGTCAGACACCTGTTTGAGGGCCTCCTGCATGCCAAAGGGAGGTTGACAGTGCAGCAGTAGCTCCTCATTGGCGGTGGAGAGCCAGGTCTGGCACTGCTGCAGAGTGTCCTGGTGACTGACATGCTTCTGCAGTTCTCTGTCCAGACTCTGGTAAACCTGATGAAGACACAGACACACCAAGACAAGTGAGAAGATGAGCCAGGTTAGAGGGAGATGGAAACAGTAAGAGAGTAGAACAGAGCAGAGCAGCGTAGCGTGTTACTATAGCACTCACACACTGTGCGCTGCTGCAGATGGCTGAGTAGCTGTCTCTGGTGCCCTGATCGTGAGCCTTGACCTGCTGGCTGGTCTTAGCCTGCATCTGGTCTGTTGTACAGCTGGACACCAAGTCATCTCCTTTCTCCTTCAGACTGGTCAGGCGCTCCTCAAAACTAGCTATTTCCTCCATGATTGCCTAAGAAATGTGACAGACAAGAGTTCAGATTAGAAAAAGTAGTAGACAACAATTGCATTTTAGATTGTTGATTTTGAACTTCAGAAGCATAATTCCATGGCAATTATTACATAATATCATTCTGATTGATTCTCATACGGTTCCATTCCATAACATCAGTCAGTCACCCACCTTGTGGCGGGCCAGTTGTTGTGTGGCCGTCTCCATACTACATGTCTGCATGGAGTCTGAGGTGACCAGCCTACTGGACATCTGTAGGAGCCACTTCTCCACCTCCTGGAGCTCACTGTTGTAGTACTCATGCTCCTTCACACACTCCACCAGACTCTGGACCTGGCTCTGAAAACAAGTTCAAAACACTTTCTCTCATAGACAATTACAGTAGACGTCTCCACAGCCACACCAATCAGGTAAGATGATTACAGATGATGGAAGCTCACTAATAATGTAGTAGATGATCACTGCAAGTGGTAGCAATTATAAGACGTTTAGGGGTTATGTTTAATTGTATTTTTTCAGGGCGCCTTTAGCTCTTCTAGCTAGAAGTGTATGTAGTATAATGGTAGCGCGTAGACCCATTGAGTCCAAAGCGCAGCATTACAGCTTTCAATGCAGGACACCTACCTTGGCTGCAGAGCAGAGTTCCTGGTAGTCAGTCTGCAACCTGTTCATGTTGTCTCTGATGGTGGGGTCACAGACCATATTCAGCAGAACCTCTCCTTTCTCAACCACTGACCTCACCGCTGACTCGTGGGACTGCACTGTCTGCTGGATTGTCTATGTGAGGAAGAAAATGTTTTTTAAAATGTCAATAAATCATTCAGCTGTTGTTGAAAAGTATTATTTCTACCGCAGCACAACCAGACAGACAGACAGACAGACAGACAGACAGACAGACATTGATCGGGAAGTTGAGTTTATCAACAGTAAACACAGCAGCATGTGACCTACCAAGCAGATTAGCATGACATCAGCTAGCCTATGTACCTTATATTTGGCTAACTGGGCCTTCTTCTGGTAGAGCTCAGCTTTGAGCTCGATGGGTGAGCTTAACAAAGCCTTGGTCTCAGCGAGCCACTGTGCCTGGGCCTTGTACTTGTCCAGGAAGTCTTTGGAGAGGGAGATGCATTTCTCTAGGGAGCTGTGCTCCGTGCGTAGCCCAGCCATCAGGCCCTCTAGCTGGGATCTATGAGCATCCACCTCCTCCCTCAGCTGCTCAGCTTCTGGTTCCTCCAGGAAGGCCACGGCCCGCTCTGTCTTCTCACGCATAGTCTTCAGGAAGCTGTGGCCCTGCTCCATGTCACCCTGAAGAGCCTGGAGAAAAGACACACAGAGAGTAAACAGAAGTGACCATAACCATAACCTTTTCAGAGGATGAAAGAAAGCAAAGAGAGTTTGAGACTTGGTAGTGTCACTGTGATGAAGTACACTAGGTCCGCACTGAAAAACTATTTCAAAAGAGCTTACTTTTGCGACATAAAAGTTGTTGCCTACCAACTGAGCTGCTAGAGGCATGGCTTCCATTTAGCTGAAGCTCAGACTGTAGTCTCTCTCGCCAGACTCAGGGTAGCGGCTGTAAGAAGAGTCTGTTACTGTACCTCCAGTGTCTTCATCTTCCTCTCCATGGTAAGACGGTCTACTACACTGATGCTGATGGCCAATGTGCTGAAGTTGTTCTTGGCCGAGCTTAGCCAATCAGAGAAGGTCCTGAACACATTCTGGGCCTCCTCGATGCAACACACCTCCACCTGTAGTTGCTTGATGCTCTCCTGCAGTACATCAACAGACAGCCCAAGAAAAAAAACGATAGAAATGGAGATTCTGCACTGTGGTAGCAAACTGGGGTGTGTAAATTAGTCCAAGGTTTGTGTGTGTGTGTATGTGTGCATGCTTGTGTGTTGCTGCCTATGTGTGTAACTGAGCAGGTCGTACCAGTAGGTGCAGTAGCAGGGCGTGGTAGCGGGAGGTGAGTTGGGTAGCTCTGGTGCTGACCCGGCTGCTGATGTGGGTCTCATCTATGACCTGCTGGGCTAGAACACTCAGACCCTCCACCTCCTCCTGGTACACTAGCACCTCCTCCTGCCAACTCTGTAGAGAGAGAGAGAGAGAGAGAGAGAGAGAGAGAGAGAGAGAGAGAGAGAGAGAGAGAGAGAGAGAGAGAGAGAGAGAGAGAGAGAGAGAGAGAGAGAGAGAGAGAGAGAGAGAGAGAGAGAGAGAGAGAGAGAGAGAGAGAGAGAGAATTTAAGCCCTGTTTCTATTTGCACTTGGAAGTAAACCCAGGTTGGGCTGGCCTTGGTGGGCTGGCTGAAATTGTGTTTCCACTGCCTCAAGAAAATAGAAATGATGTCATGTTGCTAGGTAGACAATATGTGACTGCAGCTGTCTTAGCTAATGTTGAATAATTTAATTCACCCTCACCATGCTGTAACTAAAGTTAGCGTTAGCCCATAAATCCATTCCAGTCAGCTCGAAATTGGCCCTAATTTCCCTAATTTTAAGTGTCAGTTGAAACAGGGCTTTATTGAAACACCAGCACCTCCTATTGGAAGACAAGCTCAGAGAGACATACAAACATCGAACATCATCTACTGAAACTCAGGTGCTGTAGAAGAAGATGCTGACCTTTATCAGTTGGAGTTGAGTGTCCTTGGTGGCACGGTCCGACCGGCGATGACTCCTCAGTTGACCTTTGCTCTCCATGCTATTCAGCCAGCTGTCCAGATCCTGAAACTTTTGCTCCATCTGGCGGAGCTTGGCCAGGGTACTGTTGAGCTGGGTCCTGGTGTCTCCCAGCTTACCCTGGTACAGATTCCAGTTCTGCTGCAAGGTCTCCAGGACCCGGTCCTCGATTTGGGGGACACCCCAGGGCACAACCTGGTCTCTACTGTCCAGCAGGGTGTTGAGTAGGGCCTGGCCCTCCGTGCACTGGACCTGCAGCTCCTGGAAATGAATGCAGAGAGGCAGCTGTCATTGTTATTCAGACTGAACATTACGAAACATTACTGGACATTCCAACGGCGTTATACATCTCGCGCCGACAGGCAAAGCTAGGCAATTTTCCCCATGTGGTATAACATACGTTTAGACAACAATTTGGGAATTTGGTCCAATATATTCAATACGTCAGGGCACAAGATCAATGGGAAAAGCCACTCTTCTTTGGCTCTTGTATGTGGAAACAGCAGTATGTTCTTGTTATGACCTGTAGTTTCTGAAGCGTCTCCTCCAGAGTGTCCACATCCCCCTCTAGCTGTGTGTAGCAGCCCAGTTTCTCCTGCTCCTGCTCCAGCCACGCCTCAAACACATTTAGGCCTCTCTCGTACTCCTGGTGGGCCTGCACCAGCTCTTCTGCCTTCCCCACCGCAGTCTGGAAACACAAAAACAAATATGTGCATTATAGACATGTAACTACTACAAAAATATGAAATGATAACATGAGACTTGTGTCTTCACACAGCCACTGTGCACGGGAGGAATGCCATAAGGTAGGGGTATATTATCTATGCATAGTCACTTTACCCCTACCTAAATGAATAAATTACCTTGCCTAACCTGTATCCCCCCCCGCACATTGACTCAGTACTGGTACCCCCTGTATATAGCCTCATTACTGTTATTTTATTGTGTTACTTGAGTTAATTTAGTAAATATTTTCTTAACTCTATTTCTTGAACTGAATTGCTGGTTAAGGGCTTGTAAGTAAACATTTCACGGTGCGGTTGTATTTTGATTTGATAAGTCTGGCAAGTGATACTAACATATGAGAAGGAGATGGATGCTTCACTGCTGTACTGTATATACAGTGCCTTGCGAAAGTATTTGGCCCCCTTGAACTTTGCGACCTTTTGCCACATTTCAGGCTTCAAACATAAAGATATAAAACTGTATTTTTTTGTGAAGAATCAACAACAAGTGGGACACAATCATGAAGTGGAACGACATTTATTGGATATTTCAAACTTTTTTAACAAATCAAAAACGGAAAAATTGGGCGTGCAAAATTATTCAGCCCCTTTTACTTTCAGTGCAGCAAACTCTCTCCAGAAGTTCAGTGAGGATCTCTGAATGATCCAATGTTGACCTAAATGACTAATGATGATAAATACAATCCACCTGTGTGTAATCAAGTCTCCGTATAAATGCACCTGCACTGTGATAGTCTCAGAGGTCCGTTAAAAGCGCAGAGAGCATCATGAAGAACAAGGAACACACCAGGCAGGTCCGAGATACTGTTGTGAAGAAGTTTAAAGCCGGATTTGGATACAAAAAGATTTCCCAAGCTTTAAACATCCCAAGGAGCACTGTGCAAGCGATAATATTGAAATTGAAGGAGTATCAGACCACTGCAAATCTACCAAGACCTGGCCGTCCCTCTAAACTTTCAGCTCATACAAGGAGAAGACTGATCAGAGATGCAGCCAAGAGGCCCATGATCACTCTGGATGAACTGCAGAGATCTACAGCTGAGGTGGGAGACTCTGTCCATAGGACAACAATCAGTCGTATATTGCACAAATCTGGCCTTTATGGAAGAGTGGCAAGAAGAAAGCCATTTCTTAAAGATATTCATAAAAAGTGTTGTTTAAAGTTTGCCACAAGCCACCTGGGAGACACACCAAACATGTGGAAGAAGGTGCTCTGGTCAGATGAAACCAAAATGGAACTTTTTGGCAACAATGCAAAACGTTATGTTTGGCGTAAAAGCAACACAGCTCATCACCCTGACCACACCATCCCCACTGTCAAACATGGTGGTGGCAGCATCATGGTTTGGGCCTGCTTTTCTTCAGCAGGGACAGGGAAGATGGTTAAAATTGATGGGAAGATGGATGGAGCCAAATACAGGACCATTCTGGAAGAAAACCTGATGGAGTCTGCAAAAGACCTGAGACTGGAACAGAGATTTGTCTTCCAACAAGACAATGATCCAAAACATAAAGCAAAATCTACAATGGAATGGTTCAAAAATAAACATATCCAGGTGTTAGAATGGCCAAGTCAAAGTCCAGACCTGAATCCAATCGAGAATCTGTGGAAAGAACTGAAAACTGCTGTTCACAAATGCTCTCCATCCAACCTCACTGAGCTCGAGCTGTTTTGCAGGGAGGAATGAGAAAAAATGTCAGTCTCTCGACGTGCAAAACTGATAGAGACATACCCCAAGCGACTTACAGCTGTAATCGCAGCAAAAGGTGGCGCTACAAAGTATTAACTTAAGGGGGCTGAATAATTTTGCACGCCCAATTTCAGTTTTTGATTTGTTAGAAAAGTTTGAAATATCCAATAAATGTCGTTCCACTTCATGATTGTGTCCCACTTGTTGTTGATTCTTCACAAAAAAATACAGTTTTATATCTTTATGTTTGAAGCCTGAAATGTGGCAAAAGGTCGCAAAGTTCAAGGGGGCCGAATACTTTCGCAAGGCACTGTACATACCTTGGTGTTGTCCTTGACGGTGTGGTATCGTTCCTGCAGGTCCTGGAGCTCTAGCTGGGTGACGTAGTGTTCCGCCATGTTGGCTCCCTTCACGGTGATGGTGTCCAGTAGACTGCTGTGGCTAAGAACCTCCTCATAGAGAAGCTGAAACAGACACAACATGTATCAGGCCTAATGTGAATGTTTCTATTGCATTTAAACCACAGCATGACATGGGGTTAGGTTAGTTTACGATAAAACGAAACGTGTCTTACATTGGCATTTGGTAACTTTTTATAAGGCAGAGGCACCCTCCTATTGTATTTTGCATTGTATTATATATTGTATTACTGTATGTATTGATACGTGGTTGGGATATGACTTTGATATGTGGTTGTCTCTCTTGGCTATCTTAACTTCATTGGGATAGGGGGCAGCATTTTCACTTTTGGATGAAAAGCGTGCCCAGAGTAAATTTATGCATATTATTAGTAGTATTGGATAGAAATCACTCTGAAGTTTCTAGAACTGTTTGAATGATGTCTGTGAGAATAACAGAACTCATATGGCAGGCAAAAACCTGAGAAAATATCCAACCAGGAAGTGGGAAATCTGAGGTTTGTAGTTTTTCAACTCAGCCCCTATTTGTTGTAACTTTAATGTGCTACAGAGTTAATGTTTAAGTTAATTCATTGAGAGGTATCTAAATATATTTCTTTACAGTTATTTACATATGTAATTGTATTGGTTAGTATTGAATTACGCTTTTGACTGCAGGTTCCAGAATGCCTTGCGACAGGAATGAGAGAGATAACGCGCCAGTTATGTGCAGGTGCAAAGTGATTAAGCTGATTTTCCGCTAGCATCTTGCCTGCATTGCTCTGTTGAATCTAAAGTTGTTAAATGTAACGTGAACAAGTATTATTACTAAAAGAAGCTTTCATATCAAACCCGACGTCCCGAGTCATTACTTTGAAGACAGTTCATCTAAAACTATTGAAGATACAGTGGGATATTGGTCATCTTGCACTTCCTAAGGCTTCCACTAGATGTCAGCAGTCCTTAGAACGTTGTTTCAGGCTTCTACTGTGAAGGGGGGCTGAATGAGAGGGGAATGAGTCAGAGGTCTGACAGAAAGCCACGGGCTCGCGAAGCGCGGTCATGTGAGAGTTAGCTCGCGTTCCGGTTGGGACATTATTGAAGATTTATGTTAACAACATCCTAAAGATTGATTCTATACTTCGTTTGATATGTTTCTACGACCAGTAATATAACTTTTGGACTTTTCGTCCGACCTTTCCACTGGACTTGCACGTGCTTTTGGATTTGTTTACCAAACGCCCTAACAAAAGGAGGTATATGGACATAAATTCTGAACTTTATCGAACAAATCAAACATTTATTGTGGAACTGGGATTCCTGGGAGTGCATTCTGATGAAGATCATCTAAGGTAAGTGAATATTTATAATGCTATTTCTGACTAATGTTGACTACACAACATGGCGGATATTTCTTTGGCTGGTTTGGGCTCTGACCGCCGTACTCAGATTATTGCATGGTATGCTTTTTCCGTAAAGTTTTTTTGAAATCTGATACAGCGGTTGCATTAAGGAGAAGTTTATCTAAAGTTCCATGTATAATAGTTGTATCTATGATCAATGTTTATGATGAGTATTTCTGTGAATTGATGTGGCTCTCTGCAAAATCACTGTATGTTTTGGAACTACTGAACATAACACGTAACACGCCAATGTAAAATGAGATTTTTGGATATAAATATGCACTTTATCGAACAAAACATACATGTATTGTGTAACATGAAGTCCTATGAGTGTCATCTGATGAAGATCATCAAAGGTTAGTGATTAATTTGATCTATATTTCTGCTTTTTGTGACTCCTCTCTTTGGCTGGAAAAATGGCTGTGTTTTTCTGTGACTTGGTGATGACCTAACATAATCGTTTGTGGAGCTTTCGCTGTAAAGCCTTTTTGAAATTAGACACTGTGGCTGGATTAACGAGAATTGTATCTTTAAAAAAAATCATGGCATGACACAGTGTTAGTGTCACTTTATCAAAATGTTTCACAAGGCAGAGGCACATGACAAAGATGTCCTCTTTCACCATTATTATTGGCACTGGCATCAGACATAATTTCCTCTTTCACTGTTCATTATTTGCAATCACATTTCCCATTGACTGTCAGTAAGAAAAAGTAGTATACACTGAGTGTACAAATCATTGAGGCCATCTGCTCTTTCCATGACAGACTGACCAGGTGAAAGCTTTGATCCCTAATTGATGTCACTTGTTAAATTCACCAATCAGTGTAGATGAAGGGGAGGAGACAGGTTAAAAAATGATTTTTAAGCCTTGAGACAATTGAGACGTTTATTCATTTAGAGGGTGAATGGGCAGGACAAAACATGTAAGTGCCTTTGAATGGGGTATGGTAGTAGGTGCCAGGTGCACCGGTTTGTGTCAAGAACTTCAACGCTGGAGTTTCTTTTTCACTCAACATTTTCCTGTGTGTATCAAGAATGGTCCACCACCCAAAGGACTTCCAGCCAACTTGACACAACTGTGGGAAGCATTGGAGTCAAAATGGGCAACATCTCCGTGGAACGCTAGAGTCCATGCCCCGACAAATTGAGACTGTTCAGAGGGAAAGGGGGGGGGGGGGGGGGTTGCAACTTAATATTAGGAAGGTGTTGCTAAAGTTTGGTATACTCAGTGTAGATGACCACGGGTACCTTGGCTTTGCCCAGGTTGGCAGTTTTGTCTCTCATCTCGGAGCATTGTTTGTCTCTTGGGTCCAGGCTCTCCTCAACACGCTCCACCCAGCCCACAAACTGACACACGTCCTCCTGGTAGCTGGTCCACTGGGAGAGGGCTCCCTCCAACTGGCTGTGAGGGAATACAGTGTAGTACACATAAATATATCACACAGTTAGCTGATCGCCACTAAAGGCACTTGTACACTGTCTCAACATTGACCAACATTCTTAAGTTGGCAGTTGTGTTCAGAATGTTCACAGTAAAAACAAATATTCAATTTGATCAGATGTTATCATAACCCAGTAAGTATTCTACTAAGGCATTCTAATCTTTCAGGACATTAAAAAGAGAAGCTAACCTTTTGCATTGGATGGAGGCGGAAAGCAGGGTATCCCAGGAGTCTTTGAGGTCCTGGATGTTCTTGCAGACTACTGGTACACCCTCTACTGATGTGTTCCTCTGGACAGACTCTCCCCTGGTGACCAGCATCTTCAGCTGGATCTCCTTCTCCTGACGTGCTGTCAGCAACGCCTGAGACACATCAAGGGTCAATACATGTATTACAAAATGAGTTCAGACATCTGGAAGGCAGTAGCAATGCTAACTTAGCTACCCGTTCGTTACATACTGGAGATTTAAAACAACTTTTACTCTATAATCCAAGTCCAAGTTTATCTTAGCTTGATGTAGGTCAGAGGTGGTTGTACTGTACCTCCAGCTTGATCATCCTGCTGTCCAGGACATTTTTGTCTGCTGTGGGAGTGCGGTAGGTCTGCAGCATGTGGCTGGTGTCGGCCACCCAGTTCTGCAGCTCTTTCAGCCCCTGGGAGAACAGCTGGTGCTCAGTGACGATACGGTCGATACGGGAAGCCTTCTCCTGTAGAAGCACAAAGCATAGCACATGTCATAGGTCAGTCTCTTGCACACTCGTAACAAATTCAACTCAAAGTGAACCTGGGATTTGTGTATACAAATGCCATAGGGCTAAAATTCAGTATGGAATAAAAGAAGAGCAGCAGTAATTTTGTAAGTTTACATTCTTGGTTACAGTATTTCATTTTTCAGCTATAAGATTGGAAATTCATTGATTATATACATAATTTTAACCGGAGAGGTGACTCAAACCTCAGTCTCGTTCCTCCTGCCTGCCCTCTTGCAGGTGGACAGGCGGGCAGGCAGGTGTTGGTTACCTTTGTCAGGTTGGTTAGAGCTAAGTACTGAGCGGAGAGCTGCGAGACACGGTGGACAAAGCTCTTTCTGGCTGCATGTCCATCCCACAGTAGCTGGGCCTTCTCTCTGAGCCTTATCAGCTGAACCTCTTGAGAGGCTAACTCCTCGAGCACAGACTGCAAGGGCACAAGCAGGTTATCACAGAGACTGAAGCATGCAAGCCAACACACAGAGACAGTTAGCCAAGTTAACATAAACACTTACAGACCAGGGTTGTAATGACATGGAAGAAAAAGCCGACTGGGCCAATGTTATGAACATGAAATACTGTCATGACATGGCAATCGAAAGAAGGTTAATGAACACAACAGACAAAGATGTTTGAAGCGTTTGAAAACATTGAACAGGGCTGTTAAGTGTCAACTCTTTAAACAGTTATTATTTACGCCGCATTGAACACACATACAGCAGAAGCATTTGAAAATAGAATGGGTAGATAGCAGGGCAGAAATGAGCAGTGAACAGTTATGTTAAGCTTTGACAGTGCGATGAAGGAACTCCATCACTGATTCACAGTGACTGAGCTGAAATGGTGAGCTTCTATAACGGCCATGCTGGTGCCTGGCAGGGCATGGTGATTGGTGGGATGATGGGACAGTTATGAGGATAGCTCTTCGTGATTTGACAGGCTGAGAGCCATGTATACCTGCAGCTTGTGCAACTCCTGCTTTTTGGCAGTGAGGTCATGGAGTCGTGTGCTGCTCTCCTGTACAGCAACCTCTGTCCCGTTCAGCCACTCCTGAAGAGGCTCCACACTCGCCTCAAAGTCCTTCATCTGAGACTGGAGGTTCTGAAATAGGAGTGAAACACACGCACCCTCTGATACACAATTCAAAACAGGTTTCAGCATCACACAAATTGCTAAAATTGCTAAATGCTTGCTCTCGAGACACAGTAAAGTACAATGAGTGTGAATTTGTATTTTATTTTATACAATTTGAATAGATGACATATTCTCACCACTTAAAGGATTCACATGCTGTACTTTACATCAATTGATTACCTGTAGGGCAGTCTCCCTCTGGTGCAAGTTGGACATCAGAGTCTTCCAGTCTTCTCTGGCACTGCTCATTTTGGCCCGGACAGCATCTACTCTGTCTTTGGCAGCGATACTGACCACCAGCTCACCACTGAGCACTACAGCATTTAGTTTGGAGTGGCCCTGCTCCCTGTCACTCAGGAACTCCTTGGGGGTGGAGACAGAATGGCCAAGAGATAAGATGCATTCTTTAAAAAAGAATGTCCAATTCAATCAAATGTGCTTGCAAGGCCAAATGTGTTTAAGGACAAAAGGTTTCCTGGACAGATTAGAAGCGCTTTAATAGAGAACTTCCATTGAAGAACTCATGGAGGTCATCCATTGAACCTGATGGACTAGGCTTGATTTGTGTCCAGGGAAACTGGGCCTTAACGTACCTGTATCTTCTCCAGGCTGGAGGAGGCCTCGCTGAGGTTCTGAGGCACATCAAAGCACTTGGCTGTGTTGATTTTGGCATTGACCAGCCACTGCTGGAACTCTCGGAAAGCGGCACGGAACTGCTGCTCCAGAAGCTTCTCTTTGTTTTGGCATTCTCTGGAGGCCTGCAGGCTCAGCCTAGGAGGGAGAAGAGAGGACAGATAATTGTATACAGCATCTACAGGGCGGTATTCTGACTTGTATACAGCATCTACAGGACGGTATTCTGACTTGTATACAGCATCTACAGGGCGGTATTCTGACTTGTATACAGCATCTACAGGACGGTATTCTGACTTGTAAACAGCATCTACAGGGCGGTATTCTGACTTGTATACAGCATCTACAGGACGGTATTCTGACTTGTATACAGCATCTACAGGACGGTATTCTGACTTGATTACAGCATCTACAGGGCGGTATTCTGACTTGTATACAGCATCTACAGGACGGTATTCTGACTTGTATACAGCATCTACAGGACGGTATTCTGACTTGTATACAGCGCCAACAGGGCGGTATTCTGACTTGTATACAGCATCTACAGGACGGTATTCTAACTTGTATACAGCGCCTACAGGGCGGTATTCTGACTTGTATACAGCGCCTACAGGGCGGTATTCTGACTTGTATACAGCATCTACAGGGCGGTATTCTGACTTGTATACAGCATCTACAGGACGGTATTCTGACTTGTATACAGCATCTACAGGACGGTATTCTGACTTGTATACAGTATCTACAGGGCGGTATTCTGACTTGTATACAGCATCTACAGGACGGTATTCTAACTTGTATACAGCGCCTACAGGGCGGTATTCTGACTTGTATACAGCGCCTAGAGGGCGGTATTCTGACTTGAGATCTGATTCTGCATACTTAACATTTTGGCTCTCATTGACATCATTAAACAAGTAAATGATTTACTTATCTCAACTTGGAATCAGGCCCATAGCGTATGTAATAGCTTTGCAACAGAACAGTATGTAATACACACTCCAAAAACTATTTAAACAAATTATTTGAATGTCATGTATAGTAAGACCCCATCCATCATGCTGCTGAATGACTTACCTGTTGTACTCCTTGATAAGGGAGGACACTCTCTCTGACTGAGTACCCAGGTCCTTGGAGAACCGACACAGACCGTTGAGCTGGAACTTCAGACTGTCTGACATGGGCTCCATTTTGACTAGACCTTCCAGAGTGTCCTGGGTGGCACAGACACAATGAGAAGTTGCTTTAGAGGAGAGTGAATGGAGGATTGTGAATGTAGCCTCGAGGATATGGTGATTTTTCCACTTTGAAAAGTAAACAGTCATCATAAGTATTATGGATCTAAGCCTTCCTTTAATGTTACATTTCGTTTTGGCATTGCAGCAATACTAAAAGGACCAGTGCAATCAAAGATGTGATTTTCCAGTGTCTTATATAGACTGAGTGTACAAAGTGATGTCACTTGTTAAATCCACTTGTCAGTGTATATGAAGGGGAGGAGACAGGTTAAAGAAGGATGTTTAAGCCTTGAGACATGGATTGTGTATGTATGACATTCAGAGGGTGAATGGGCAAGACAAAATATTTAAGAGCCTTTGAACAGGGTATGGTAGTAGGTACCAGGTGCACCGGTTTGTGTCAAGAACTGCAACACTGCTGTGTTTTTCACGTTCAACAGTTTCCTGTGTGTATCAAGAATAGTCCACCACCCAAATGACATCCAGACAACTTGACGCAACTGTGGAAAGCATTGGAGTCAATATGGGCCAGCATCCCTGTGGAATGCCTTCGACACCTTGTACAGTCAAAGCCCCAACAAATTGAAGATCTTCTGAGGGCAAAAGTGGGAGTGCAACTCAATATTAGGAAGGTGTTCTTAATGTTTTGTATGCTCAGTGTACATTTTCACACTATGTGGTTGGAATAATACTGTAAAATTGTGAAAATGATGATAATGCCCTTTTAGTGTAAGAGCTGTTTGAAAAGCCTGTTTTGGTGGGATGGAGTTTTGGCCCTCCGACTTAGTTAATCTACCAATAAGAAAGACAGTGTCACGGATCCCTCCGGAACTTTCATTATGCACACCTGGCCCCTATTCCCATTGATTAGTAATTGTATAAGTGTGCCCTTTGTTCACCATTGTCCTGTCGATTATTGTTACAATGTCCGTTGGTGAGTGTGAGTACCTGTGCTGTGGGTTTTGGCTTTCGCGCCATTGTGGATTGTGCAGAGTTACGTGTTTGTTTGGTCTTCGTCCCCGTGTCTTTACACAGCACGCCGTAATTTGGGCTGAATAAAAAAAACTATTACGCATTCCTGCTCCTGTCTTCCAAATCACTGTTACCAACGTGACAGACAGTTCCAAACCTCTCTGCCAATAACAGTTCATTTTCAGTTTCCCCCTCTCTGCTCAGACCACTCCCAGACAGTCCTATCAACATTCTTGCTTGAGAAATTGCTCTTTGCTAAGAAGAATTTTTACATGTATTTTTTTTATTTTAATTTAAAACAATCACAGTACTTAATTGTTACCCATAAATGATTTGATATTGAGAAAAAAATGGCTGCAATAAACCAGGGGTATCTAATTCATTTTGCCCTGGGGGCCGCATTCGGTCTTCAACGAAGTCCGGAGGGCCGGCACTGAAAACTAGTTATACTGTATTTGAAAAAAAAATCTTCTATCGTTTTTGGATTTTTTGAAAAATTCTCCCTGGCTGTCTAGTGATTATTAGCGAGCTGGCCAGTCAAGAAACTGTTTGAGTACATTGCCTTCAGAAAGTATTCACACCCTTTGACTTTTTTCCACATTTTGTTGTGTTACAGCAGGGGTGTCAAAGTCAAATGGACGGAGGGCCAAATAAAAAAATCAGCTACAAGACGAGGGCCGGACTGTTCGAATGTTCATTGAAAAATTTTTAAATGACGCATATAGTCTAGTGAACCTAATTGAACCTACTGAAAACCTAACAAATATATTACAATATGATCAGATAAATAAAGCAATATTTTCTTATGGCTCTGTCAGTAATCTTTAATTTTCAACAGACACAAAAGACAAATTTCCTTTATATAAATATCCCCATAACATGAACATTAAATGAAAGAAACCGGTATTCAAGGCACCATCAGTAGACTATATTTTCTATTTTAGCAAAAGTGGGCTAAATTTACTTCAAAGAAAAAACAATAATAGCAATTTTCTATCATCCACTCAACTGAAATATTTTTAAAATATAATTGGATTGAAATACAAAAAAATTAAGTGCAAAAATCTATTAATCAAAAACAACACTTTGTTTAAGGAGAAGTAACATGCAGTGAAAACAAATATTAAATTTTAACTTTTAAACTTGAACTGAGTAAAAACTCTAAATATGTGATTGCACAGTAATGTTCACTTGTTTGAGGTTGAGGGTGATACTTGGTGGTGTCCCATCTTTTCCACAAGTTCATCAATGTTCGGGGTAAGGCTCTGAGCTGAAGAAATCCTCAGAATTGAGTGGAGGTGTTCAGCAGTAAGTCGACTTCTGTGTGATGTTTTGTTCAGGTTCATCAAAGAAAACAGTTGTTCACACAGGTATGTGCTGCCAAACATAGACAACGTTTGAGCAGCCTGGATGCGCAGCTGGGGCATTGTGCCGGGGAGGAAACGGGCAAACTCCGCAGCACCCACTGCCGCATATTTTTCCCTCAGTGCATCATTGCATTGGAGGTCAATCAACTCCATTTGGAGGTTTGGTGGTGAGCTTTCCACGTCAACAGCAAATGGGTTACCGAGCAGTTCCAACCTGCTTTTTTGTGCTTCAAAGTCAGCAAATCGGCGTCGAAAGTCAGTGGTAAGCATACCTATTTTATCAGCCAACTGTGTGCTCGGGAACGCACTGGTAGAGAGCTTCTCTTTCATGGTCTGGCAGCTGGGAAAGTGGCTCAAATTTTCTTTCCGCATCTGCGTCTCCCACAGAGTCAGTTTGGTTTTAAATGCCTTCACTGTACTGTACATATCAGAGATGACACGATCCCGACCCTGCAGCTGCAAGTTTATTGCATTCAGATGACTCGTAATGTCACACAGAAAAGCCATTTCACACAGAAACATTTCGTCTCGGAGTTGTGTTGTGTCTTTCCCTTTGCTGTCCAAGAATAGACAAATCTCCTCACGAAGCTCGAAACATCTTTGAAGCACCTTTCCCTGGCTTAGCCATCGCACCTCTGTGTGATAAGGCAAATCACCATGCTCCGTTTCTAACTCCGTCAGAAATGCCTTGAACTGGCGGTGATTCAAACCTTTGGCTCTGATAAAGTTAACTGTGCGCGTGATGATGCTCATTACATGCTCCATTTTCAAGGCTTTACCGCACAACGCTTCCTGGTGTATGATACAATGATAAGCTGTCAGCTCACCTGTCGCGTTTTCCTCTTGCATCTTTTCCCGTATCTTCGCCACCAGTCCGCTCCTGTGTCCACACATCGCAGGTGCTCCGTCGGTTGTCAAACCCACAAGTTTTTCCCAAGGCAGCTCCATCTCATTTACACATCTTGACGCCTCTTCATACAAATCATGCCCCGTAGTTGTGCCATGCATAGGACGTAAAGCCAAAAACTCCTCTGTCACGCTTAGGCTGGAGTCCACTCCGCGGATGAAAATTGACAACTGGGCAATGTCAGAAATGTCGGTGCTCTCATCCACAGCCAAGGAATATGCAATAAAATCTTTTCCCTTTTTCACAAGCTGCTCTTTTAGATTGATGGACAACTGGTCTACTCTCTCGGCAATGGTGTTTCTGCTCAGACTCACATTTAAAAAGAGTTGCCTTTTTTCTGGGCAAACTTCGTCACAAACTTTAATCATGCAGTTTTTGATGAAATCCCCCTCCGTAAATGGCCGGGCTGATTTAGCGATCTCTTCTGCCAAAATAAAACTGGCCTTGACAGCAGCCTGGCCTTGTGATTTGGCTTTTTTGAACAGAGCCTGTCGAGATTTGAGGCCTCGTTTTAATTCCTCTGCCTTTTGTAGCCTTTGTTCCATGTCCATATTCTTGTTTTTGTCCGCGTGTTTCGTTTCATAATGTCGTCTCAGATTATACTCTTTCAGTACCGCCACACTTTCTCCACACAGAAGACACACAGGTTTTCCAGCTACCTTCGTGAACATATACTCCGACTCCCACCTTGTTTGAAACCCCCGGTTCTCAGTATCCACCTTCCGTTTTGCCATTTTTGATGGGTATCTGAAAGTTAATTTTACTGTGATGCTGACGACTGCTGTGCCAATAAATATTGAAATGAAGCAGCCTACTGCTCGGTGCGTCACCTTTGCATTGTGGGAAATGTAGTATTGGTGCGTGTAAAAGATCTGCGGGCTGCCGGCTTGCTGCGGGCCGGTTCTAATAATAAATCAAGATCATCCCAGGGGCCGTAAAAAACCTTCTTGCGGGCCGGATGTGGCCCGCGGGCCTTGACTCTGACATATGTGTGTTACAGCCTGAATTAAAAATGTATTAAATTGAGATTTTGTGTCATTGGCCTACACACAATATCACACAATGTCAAAGTGGAATTGTGTTTGTAGAATTTGTCGGTCTTGAGTATTCAACCCGTTTTTTATGGCAAGCCTAAATAAGTTCAGGAGTAAAAATGTGCTTTACGAGTCACAATAAGTTGCATGGACTCACTCTGTTTGCATTATTTTTGTAGGACTACCTCATCTCTCTTCCCCACACATACAATTATTTGTAAAGGTCCCTCAGTCAAGCAGTGAATTTCAAGCACAGATTCAACCACAAAGACCAGGGAGGTTTTCCAATGCCTCGCAAAGAAGGGCACCTATTGGTAGATGGGTAAAAATGTAAAAAGCAGACGTTGAATATCCCTTTGAGCATAGTGAAGTTATTAATTACACTTTGGATTGTGTATCAATACATGCAGTCACTACAAAGATACAAGTGTCCTTACGAACAGTTGCAGGAGAGGAAGAAAACCACTCAGGGATTTTACCATGAGGGCAATGGTGACTTAAAAAAAGTTACAGTTTAATGGCTTTGATAGGAGAAAACTGAGAATGGATCAACAACATTGCAGTTACTCCACAATACTAACCTAAATGATAGAATGAAAAGAAGGAAGCATGTACAGAATAAAAATATCAAACACAAATTAATCGTGTTTGCAACAAGGCACTAAAGTAGAACTGCAAAATATATGGCAAACAAATTAACTTTATGTCCTGAATACAAAGCGTTATGTTTGGGGCAAATCCAACTCACATCACTGAGTACCACTCTTCATATGTTCAAGCATGGTGGTGGCTACATCATGTTATGGGTATGCTTGTCAACAGCCAGGACTTTTTTATGATAAAAAAATGGAATAGAGCTAAGCACACCAAAATCCTAGAGGAAAACCTGTTTCAGTCTGCTTTCCAACAGACACCGGTAGACAAATTCAACTTTCAGCAGGACATTAACCTAAAACACAAGGCCAAATATACAATGGAGTTGCTTACCAATACAACATTGAATGTTCCTGAGTGGCCAAGTTACAATTTTGTCTTAAATCGGCTAGAAAATCTATGGCAAGACTTGAAAATGGCTGTCTAGCAATGATCAACAACCAACTTGAGAGAGCTTGAAGAATTTGCAAATCATGTGCATATCTTGAACAATCCAGGTGTGCAAAGCTCATAAGCCCCATTTTCATTGGCACTTAGAATTCAACCTAGGTTGCCTAGCTCGAATTGCGTTTCCACTTCCTCCAGAAATGAGAAATTATGGGCTGACTGTTCTCAAAAAAAGTTTATTTGTGTAAAAATGAATGAAGGATCCGGTGGTAATTGTGACATGTCTAACTACTGCAGTATTGCTTCTCCATGTGCTAGCTAACAGCAGCAAGCCCAGACGAGCTAGCTAAACATGGTGCCAGCTTCCAGCAGTGATCAACTGCTTGAAGCATATTAAGTGCTTCACTAGCCAGAATTCTAATCGAGCTGGCACCAGTTGTGAAACTGGGCTGTGCTGGCCCGGGTTTCCCTCGACCCAGCTCCAATTTGAGAATTCCATTCGAGCCAGATAGAATTTGTCCCTAATTTTAAGTGCCAGTGGAAATAGAGTTTTAGAGACTTACCCAGAAAGACTCACAGCTGTAATCGCTGCTAAAGGTGATTCTAACACGTATTGATTCAGGGGTGTGAATAATTATGTAAATTATCTATTTCTGTATTTAATTTTCAATAAATTTGCAAATATTTCTGAAAACATGTTTTCACATTGTCATTATGGGGTATTGTGTGTAGATGTGCAAGAGAGAAAAATCGATTTAATCCATTTTTAATTCAGGCTATAACACAACAAAATGTGGAATAAGTCAAGGGGTATGAATAGTTGCTTAAGGCACTGTAGCTCCACCCACTGCCCTGATTGGACCCCTCTGGATCCGTATGATTTCATACTGAGGCTGCATTGAGCCTTTAAACAGTATATATAAGAACATATATAAGAACACCTACAAATGAGCCTTACCTTTGCAATCTGCCAGCCCTGCACAGCCACCTCCCTACTGTTTTTCCCCTCTGCATGAGAGAGCCTGTGTCTCCACTCCTGTAGCTGACTGCTAAACTCCTGCAGGTCCACCTCCAGCTGAGCAGCCAAGCAGTTAAACTCCTGTTCGGAGCTGGCGAGTTGGGAGAGAGCAGTCTCCAGGCCTGCCCTGTTCTGCAGTGCCCCGCGCTCCCACTGCTCCCAGGCAGACAGCAGGGCTGCCTCCTCCCTCTCCACTGCCTCGAAGCCCGCGGAGCCAGTGTGGTCCCTCGTTGCAGCCCCACAACGCTGCACCCGGCTCAGACGCTCTCGGCCACGCTGCCTGGAGTCTATCAGCTCCTGAAGTTGAACATGGAACAATGAAACAAGAAACATTCAACTGTTACTGTTACTGCCAACTACGTCAACTGTTGTTAGCTACTGTAACTGACTACGACTGTTATTAGCTAACTGACTATTCTCCATTTGTCACTCTGACGTCCTATAGAGGCTAAACGCAGACTAAGAGAGAGACACATTTCTTTATGTGAGGGTAAAATGTATTTATGATCCTGTGTGCCTCAAATACTGTGAGTTATCTTCTTATTTTCTCATCTATAATGATTACTTTTAAAACGTAGCATTGGACTAAACTATAATAAGCTTCCCTATGATGTGTCAACAAGGGGATGATGGACATTGAGATACTGTAAGTGATGCTTGAACATCCTCACCTGGACTTTGGCAAGTTTCCTGTTTACAGAGGTGGAGTCTCCTGACAGGTCAGACCAGCGCTGGAGCTCCTCCTTGGCAGAGGCCAGCCAATCATTGAAGTCCCTCACAGCTTCCAGGTAGTGCTCATGCTCTGTCACTCTGTTCTCCATGGCCTGAACCTTACCCTGGGGGATGGACAGCATATAGAGACTGGGTTAGGATGTTTGCCCATAGAGTACACTGTGAACCAGGACTGTTAGGATATTTTCTAGATGCATTAACAACAGATGTTTCAACAACCAAACTAGATGGATTACAGCTGATAACACAAAAAGAAAATGGTTTCTACCATTATCGTCAGACTTAATGTTCTTATACAAAGGAGAGACGTATGTACTTAACTGCCATCCTCTAGGAGCAGGGCTTGATTACCTTGACGACAGCGGTAATGTCAGCGAATTGTGCATTGAGTTCCATTCTCTGCTCTGGTCCAAAGGCCTGGTCACCTGTCTTCTCATGCAGCTCTGCAGCCGTCTCTGTCAGCCTGGCCAGTGGTGCTGCGTGGGCCTCCACGTCAGCCTGGAGGGCTCTGAGACGCTCCAGGAGATAGGCCTTCTCCTTCAAGCCTGGCTGCTGGTCCAGGGCCAGACCCACCTACATTTACATATATCGTTAAATTACTAATACATTTTAGCAATCTAGCGAATGTTCTTATCCAGAGTGACTTACAATCAGTGCATTCAAATAAGGAAGGTAAAACCACCATATATCACAATCAATCAAGTGAAACCTTCAAAATAGCCCATTCATGCTAAATCAGTGGTAGTAAGAAAAGACTAGTGCGTTCAGCCGAATCTCACCTCCTGCTCCACAGACTCCATCCACTGCTGCAGCTGCCCCTTACTATCCTGGTAGTTACTCCACTGGGCTACTGTCCATTCCAGACGACTGAGGGAGGATACACACATGTAGAGATTAAACATAAACAGAGGTGATAGATAGATAGATAGATAGATAGATATAGATAGGTATAGATAGATAGATAGATAGATAGATAGATAGATAGATAGATAGATAGATAGATAGATAGATAGATAGATAGATAGATGGATAGATAGATAGATAGATAGATAGAAAGGAAATACAACAGTATACAGTACCTGTGACAACTCATGGAGGTCATGAGCATGCTGGCCCAGGCGTCCTTCAGGTTCTGTAACTGGGAGCAGATGGCCTCCTGTCCCTCCACACTGTGGTGCTTCAGAACCTGCTCGCCCTTCCCTACCGCCATGTTCAGCTTCACCTCGCCCTCGCCTTTCATCAGCAGGATGTCCTGGAACACACGAAGGAAGTGTCAAAACAAATCCAATCCAACTTTATTTTAGTTTAGTTGAAGACCTGTTCATCAACCATGGATAACATTGCTCATTGAAATATTGACCTTCAATGCCTCAAGCTATCATATTGCTAAAGACCAAAGTAAGGTGTCTATTTTAGGGCCAATCTGAAATGGCACCCTATTCCCTATATAGGGCATTACTTTTGTGCAGAGTCAATTAGGGTTATTTTGTCTGATCTGTACCAGAAATGTTATTTTCCAGTTGATATGCCTTTCCAACCCTGCACCAAAATACTTTTATTCAAGGACTATTGAGTTGAGCACACCAATTCTTGATTCTACTAACCTGTACCAGTCCCAGTCTCTTCTCCAGCGTCACCTTGTTCCCCAGGGTACTATTGAGGGTCCCCAGTCGTTCCTTCATCCCGTTTAGCCAGGACCAGGTGCTCTGCAGGGTCTCCTTAAATGCTTCCTGTTCCTGTAGGTTTACCTGGCAGCACCTCAGCCTCTCCCTCACCCTCCGCAGCAGAGCCTGGTGCTGAGACTGCAGCCCTGCAGCCGCCCGCGTCTCGCCACCGTCGCCCCGTCCACCTTCATTCAAGACCTGTGACTCCTGACACAGTCGCTCGAAAGAGTCCCTCTCTTTGAGCACTTCCTGGTGGTATTCCTCCACCCCCTCCAGTGTTGCCTTCTCAAGACCCCTGTGTTTCTCCTCAGGCAGCTCTGAGGTCACCCTCTGCTCCATGTGTTCCAGCCACTGCCTCAGCCTCTTCAGACGCCCCTCAAACCTGACAGAGAGAGATATTATATCACCATGTCACAGTCAGGGACTCACATCTATGACTGTATTCCTGAGGCCCACTCCTGGGCTTCAAGAGTGCGTCTCAATATTATAAAGCTCAAAATTCTAAATTATCTTAGTCCCCCCCCATCTGTACTGATGTGAAAGAGCAACATCTGGATAGGCCTGGATAAGTTAAGATGAAAGAAAGGAGAGGAGGAGACAAAGTCTCTTTATATTATTGAGATCCATCCCAAGTATATTTTACCCATTGAGTTGTGCAGTGCTGTCCTCCAGGGCCTGCTGGTTGAGTCTACACTGCTCAACATAGCGGTCCCAGTCCTGCTGGATGGAGGAGAGGTGCTGCTGCACCTGGCCAGCACTGGCCTTAGGGAGGTGGAGCAGGAGCTTCTCCCCTTCCTCACACACCTGAGTCAGACGTACCTCCCCGTCCTCCACACGCTCCAGCGCCCCCTAAAGGATAGGAAGTAACATGTCAAGGGAAACACTTGAACAAGATTAAATCTAATCCTGGACAAAAAAAGCAGAATCAAGGGAAAATGTTAATGAAATAGTTTTTAGTCAAGGCCTAGACTTAATCTGCGTCAAAGAAACCGACCCTAAGCGATTGAGGATTAATAGTATATTTGAGGGTTATGGTTTCTATGGGTTCTATGCTATGTTCGGACTGTACCTTTAGCTTCTGGAGTTTACGCTCCACGATGCTAGTGTCTCCTGATTGGTCAGAGCACTCCTTCACTACCTCCCTCTGCCCAGACAGCCAGCTATGGAACTCCCGAACCAGCTCTACAGAAAAGAGAGAGAGATATCATCATCATCACCATCATCATCTTATTCATTATATTGTCATTGTCATGGTCCCAGAGCAGTTTAGAATAGACTAGACTACTCCGGGAGTATTTTTACTGCTCTAATTACATAACCAGTTCATAATAGGAATAAGGCACCTGTGGGTTTTGTGATATATGGCCAATATACCACGGCTATGACCAGGCACTTTGCGTTGCGTCGTGTGTAAGAACAGCCCTTAGCCGTGGTATATTGGCCATATACCACACCTCTTAATTATAACCCCTCTTAGGAACCAGCCATCCTCACCGTTGAAGTGTTTTTGCAGGCCGTGTTGCAGTGAGGCCAGGGTCCTGGAGGAAAGCTGGTTGACAGACTCATAGCCCTTGATAAGGTCAGTGAGTGCACTACCCAGCCCAGCCAGCTCCTCAGAAGGGTACTTCCGACACAGAGTGTTCAGGCTCTCCCTGGTGGAATCTATGCTGCCTTGCTGGTTCTGAAGGTCCTTCTGGAGCTCCTGTTATGCAATTTACATACATACGAATTTAACACATACAACAATAATAATATAAAGAATAACAAGTGTGAGCTCTCAGAACAAGAACTTAGTATAGTCGGGAAGAGGGAAAAGGCCTTGTTCAGGAAAGAGTGAGGTGGAAAGCGATGGTGGATGCCCTATGCTCCCAAGGGGGCCAAGAGGACTAAGTCAAGAAAAATCTCAGGTAAAACCTGTTTCAATTCAATGTCTACCTACCTTGACTCTGCAGATGTCCTCTAGGTCAGAGCCAATCGGTGAGCTCGTCAGGGACTGCTCTATGCTCTTCAGCCAATCAGACATTTGGGTAATGTAGTCCTCTAACTGCTTCCTCTGGGAGCTGAAGTCCCTGAGGTTTCCCTTGGCCTGCTCACATAGCTTCTGCACCTGGCTCAGCTTTTTCCTCAGGTCTGCCTCCAGCACCTGAAATAAACACACAGAATATTGATTAGCTCCTGCTGAAGTTGTATGGGGCAAACCAACAGAGGATGAGTTTACCTAAATGTTTTAGCACTATTGTTCATCCATTGCCTATCAATGAATTTAAAATGATCCTAGGGAAACTCACATTGTGTCAGTTAGTTAAAAAGTTGCCCTGAACTTATAGAACTTCAAAGAAGAATTTCCAAAACTATAGATGTCTGAAGTTTGGGCTTCAAACCATTCGTGTGCTGTACCTGTAGTTTGGCGGGAGTGTCCTGGCTACAGTTGAGTTGCTTCAGTTCTGACACTTTCCCTTGCAGGGTCACAAGCTGGTGCTCTTTCTTCCCCATCTCCAACTGGATAGAGAGAGGGGAGGCAAAGAGAGACAACTAGATTTTCTAGTTTAATATAGAGATTGAAAACTTGGGATTTGGCAGCTGCAGGACTGGAACGTCTGAAATTCAGTCCAACTAATTGAACTCAGCAGGTAACAGACCCCGTTTAAGTTCCTCTACTGTTTCCCTTAAATGACAGTAGTAAGGAATATCTTATTTCTGTGAATGAGTGAATGTTTCCTACCTGTAACGCAGAGAGTCTGGTTTCCATTCTCTGACTACCAATCAGGTTATTCAGGCTTTCACTGAGTTCCATCATTGAGCTGTTGGTCCAGCCCTCGATCTCCTCACTGATCTGCTGCACGTCATCCGACAACGCCAGGCTCTGGCTCAGATGCTCAATGTTGTTTTCAATCCTCTCAGACACCTGGAATGTAAAGGGACTAAATCAACCTCTTTAAAATCACAAAAATGTGCGGGCAAAATAAATCACGGGAGAACAAGATTGGTAATAACAGAGATAGACAAACTAAAATACTCATAGATGGAACTTAAGAAACTGTTCCAAAACAGAGAGCAGCGGATGACCTATGCTCCTCACAGAGTAAAAGGGCTGGTTTCCCAGGCCCAGATGAGGCCTTCTCCTGGACAAAAAAAGCATGCTTAAGGGAAAGTGCTTTTTAGTCAAAGACTAGGCTTCCAAAGGGTTTAAGTCAAGTCAAGGATGCTCCTGCCTGACAACACTAAAGGATGCTCCTGTTGCTCCTGCAGCAGCTACTCTTTCTGGGGTCAATTCTTCCTGATGACCTATGGTCCTTACAGTCAGAGTAAAAGGGTCAAGTCAAGTCTGGTCTTTTGGACTCCAATGGCACTATCACTATTGTACCTCTTGTTTTTTATTCAATTGTGTGTGTCCCTATTGTCCATGTAGACTTACCTCGAGCCACTGGTCTACTAGAGTCTGCATGTCTGTCGTCATCAGCTGAGCCTCACAATCTGGGATCTTCTTCAGATCACACAGCAGAAGTTTTCCTTTACTGGAGAACTGGTCCAGCTCACTCTGCTTGGCCAACATCTCTGCCTTCACTGCTTCATGCTGTATCAGTACAGGTGAGAAAACAGTGAAAAAGAAGAGCACATTTAAAAAAAAAAATTAAGTGGTTACTTTTATTTTGAAGTTCAATGTATAATCATAGTAGCAATAATAAGATAATAGCTATTAACTGTGTACTAATGTAAACCTTTTGCATCAATATTGTATGCAGGTTTATACGAGAACTGAGATGAACGTCATTATCCTAACCTTAGCCAGCGATTTTTTGGTCTCCTCGTGGTCTTTCAGAGCCGAGCCGATGTCAGCCTCAGTGTTCTCCATGGTGGCGGCTATGGATGTCCTCAGGTTATGGTATTCTCTCATCAGCTCCACCAGAACACTGCACTGCTCCTGCCTGACAACACACATCTCTTCAAATGACTAAATTGTGGGGTGAAATTGTGCTTCTGGATTTGAATTGTTGAAGTGTTCATATACTCTCTTGCATGAGCTACAGTACGTTAGATCAAATAAAATGGTATTGGTCGTGTACACAGTTTAGCAGGTGTTATAGCTGTGCAGCGAAATGTTTATGTTACTAGCTGCTAACAATGCTGTCAAATGTCAAACAATTCAATGTAAAAAATGAATAAATAAATTCAAGAATGGCGGGATGAATCCAAAACAACCCAAATAGCACTGTAGCAGTATCAAAATGCAATCTATACATACGTACACAAGAAATACTAAGGATGATGTGTACAGCAGTAGATATAGCACAGTAAGCTATGTCAAGAATCCAGTATATAAATAAATATCTACACAAGTTTGCTGCTATTTACATGTGTGTGATGAGTTTAGATTGTGATATAAGCAACTATACAAGATCATTTGGTCTTCAACATTTGATGCTGAAGACAGAACCCTACCTGTCAGTTATGAGTCTCTTGGTATCCTCCCAGGTGGTTTCCAAGAGGCTGATTTCCCTGAGAACCTCCCCGGCCAGCTCTGCATCTCTCTGGGCTAGTTGCTGACCCTTGTCCCTGAGCCACTGCTCCTCGTGTTGTTGAGACTGGAGCTCATCCTCCAGCTGGTTAAAGAACCGCAGCCTGGACACCAGAGAAGAAAAGACTTTGTTACAGCCAGCTATTCACATATCATCCAGAGATAATTTGAAAATGGAACTCATGATTGAAAACACCAAGCACACTGGCCAGAATCCTAGCTACCTCTGCTGCAGGGCGAGTGGGCTGGGTTCTCGCAGGCTCTGGTGGTCCGCCTTCTCCTTGATGTCCTCCACGCTTTTCAACAGCTGTTCCTTCCTCTGTCTGAAGGAGCTCCATAGCGCTCCCAGGGCCTCTGCCTCGCTCTGCTTGGTCCCAAGCAGATTCCTCACTGTGTCTAGCTCGCCGCTGAGACCATCAGCAAGCACCCGGCACGACGTCCGGGACCCAGACCCATCCACACCGCTCACCATGTGGAGGTGGCCTTCAATGAAATCAAATCAAATTGTATTTGTAAAGCACATTTCGTAGCAAGGTAGTAACACAATGTGCTTCAGAGGAAAACATACATATAATAAACAATAGATATGAAATAAACAATATAAATACCTTTACAGAGGCTGCTGTCCAGGCCGGCTGCCAGGGTCTCCAGACTGCTGATGTCTGGGACGATGGCCTCCAGTTCTCTCTGTAGTTCCTCCACCCGACCATGGTCCCAGCTCCCTGAACTCTCCACCGTATGCCTCAAGCCTCGTAGTACCCCCACAGCCGCACCGTGGGTCTGTAAGGGAGGAGGCATAACACAGATGTTTTTATTTTGGGCTCTGACATGTTAAGCAGATTTAACCACTTTTTAATGACTTTCCCAAACCTTTAACCCTAAACTTAACCCAGGTTTTGAAAATGGTTATGAAAATGGTTAGGATAATGGTTATGAAAATGGTTATGAAAATGGTTATGAAAATGGTTATGAAAATGGTTAGGATAATGGTTATGAAAATGGTTATGAAAATGGTTAGGATAATGGTTATGAAAATGGTTATGAAAATGGTTATGAAAATGGTTAGGATAATGGTTAGGATAATGGTTATGAAAATGGTTATGAAAATGGTTATGAAAATGGTTAGGATAATGGTTATGAAAATGGTTATGAAAATGGTTAGGATAATGGTTATGAAAATGGTTATGAAAATGGTTATGAAAATGATCCGGTTATGTTGTAGGTGTCATATGTGTCAAACTCATACAACGGGGGGCCAAGTGTCTGCAGGTATTCACCCATTACTTGTACTTGATTGATGAATTAAGATCACTAATCAGTAAAAAAAACTCCCTCAGCTGGTTCTCTAGGTCTTAAAAAAAGAAACCCGCCATGGAATGAGTTTGACACACCTGTTGTAGGACCTTTTTCTTACCTCCAAGAAGGCCTCCAGCTTCCCCAGGCAGTCCAGCCGGAGCTCAGCCAGCTGCTGGACCTCCAGGTAGGGCTGTAGGCTGTTGACCTGTCTCCCCTGGAGGAGCTGAGCATCCTGGGGTTCACACGAGGCACACAGCCCCTCTGTCTGGAGCTCCAAGCTCTCCCTCACACCACTCTGCTTCTGAAGAGCTGCTAGTGTTTCCTACAGCAGACCATACAGGGTACAGAGGGTGACGAGCAGGAGCAAGAGGAGGAAGAGGAGGGGGATGAAGAGGAAGAAAAATACAAATTAATTTATTGTAGTAGAACAGTCAGACAAAAAAACATGATTGACCAGTTGACCATGGTTCATACCTTGACTTGGGCCACAGCAGGCTGCAGGTCAGTGATGTTGACCAGGGAGGTTGAGTGGAGGGTGGAGAGGAGGTTTTCAGACCACTGAGAGAACTTCAACAAGGACTGGTCAAACTGCTCCACCTGGAACAGCTGGCTCTGGAGCTCCTTGATTCTGTACAGTATACAAATAACAGGAAAATCACATACAGTGAGTGCCATGAAAAAGTATTTGCCCCCTTTACAAAAAGTTATGCTTTTAAATCATTTGTCCATAAACATCCTTCCAAGAATCTTGATGATCATCCAAGTGCTTCCAAGTGCTTTTTGGCAAACTTGAGTCACATTTTTGGACGAGATGGGTCCCAATGTTTGGTGAAAACCAAACATTGAATTCTACAGTAAGAACATCATAACAACGGTCAAGTATGGTTGTGGTAGTGTGATGGGTTGGGGATGTTTTGCTGCCTCAGGACCTGGACGACTTGCCTTAATAGAAGGAACCATGAATTCTGCTCTGTATCAGAGAATTCTACAGGAGAATGTCAGGCCATCCGTCTGTGAGCGGAAGCTGAAGTGCATCTGGGACATGCAGCAAGACAATGATCCAAACACACAGTCAAATTCACATGACAATGGCTAAAAAGCAACCAATTTGAAGTTTTGGAATGGCCTATTCAAAGTCTAGACCTAATCCCAATTGAGATGTTGTGGCAGGATTTGAAAGGAGCAGTTCATGCTTGAAAACTCACAAATCCTGCTGAATTAAAGCAGTTCTGGATGCAAGAGTGGGCCAAAATTCCTCAACAGCGATGCGAGAGACTGATCAACAACTACAGGAAGTATTTGGTTGCAATCATTGCAGCTAAAGGTGGCACAACCACTTATTTAGTGTAAAGGGCAAATGCTTTTTCACACGGGAGAATTGGGTGTTGCATAACTTTGTTAATTAAATTAATAAAATAAGTAACTATTATTTTATTTTTTTGTAAACTCAGGTTCCCTTTATCTAATATTAGGTTTTGGTTGAAGATCTGATGACATTCAGTATTGAAAATATGCAAACATAGAGAAAATCTGAAAGGGCTCCAATACTTTTTCACACCACTGTACCTCTACAATGCTGTGTGCTGTCAGTACCAGTAAGACGTAATTAAGTTAGAAATGTGATGTGACCAAAACAACTTGATTTGGAAGATGTACAGGATCCATTTGCCAACAATGAGGGTCAGACTGGAATGAGGTATGTGAGCTCTGGTCAACAGCAGTGCACTACATAGTATAGTAATGTTGGAAGCAGCCTGACTGAATCAATGTGTTACTGCTGAACCGAGTGACACACACACCATCTTCTGACTGACCTGTGAGGGATGAGTTCATTCTGGGAGTTCCATCTCTTCTTCAGCTGCTCCAGGTCATCACTGAGCTGCCTTGCCTTCTCCTCTGGGGCGGTGGGGTACAGGGATGTCCCTGAGGCCACCAGGCCATCATGGAGGGGCTCCAGCGACACCACCTCAGACTGCAAGTTCTACAGAAGATAAGCTTTTGTTGAGAATCTATGCCAGCAAGCCTTTATAAAAACACTTTCAATGGAGAATCTTCAGGCTTAATCTATGTCTCGGAAACTGTCCCTAAATGCATATGGAAGCTCTGCAGGATCAGTCCAGGAACATGGATTGAAAATTGATGAATTTACAGTACCTGCAGGTCCTGCAGCTCACTCTCCAGCTTGGTTTTATCTGCAGGCAGGCAATGGCTCTCAGGTTTGGATGTAGACTCACATCTCTCCAAGCAGGATACAAAGCTAGAACGATCCTTCTCATACCTGAAACAAAGTATCCAAGTTTAAGAACAAGACGGGCACTTCAAGAACAAATGTTTTACATCAACATTTCCCAGCTGAAGGGCCGGTTTCCCGGATCCACATTAAGCCTTGACTAAAAATAACTTTAGATCAAGGTTCTTTAGATGCTTTAGTCCAGCACTAGGCATAATGTGTGCCGGGGCAACCAGACCAAAATGTCTCCCTCCAGCCTAGCCTTCCTACTTTTGCCATAGAGACAGCACTTTCTCCAGTGTGTTCTGTTTTTCTTTGGCCTGCCCTTGACTCTGGTCATAGCTGGTCTGTAGAGCTGCCACGGCCCTCTCAGCCTGCTCCCTGTCACTGAGTCTACGTGCCCCAGCAGACAGGGGCAACAAGGCTGCCTTCAGGCTCTCCAAGCTCTGGGACACATCCTAGGGGGATAAATCACAGAATTAAATACATTTGACTAATACAACACTATATACAAGATTACCCAAACTCAGTAATGGAATCAGATTACTTTTGGATTACTTTCGCTTTAAGAGGCATTAGAAGAAGACTACAAGGATCCATGAACACATTTGATTTGGACTTGGACTTGTGGTCAGACTTGCTCAGGTGGTACAAACTTAAACTTGCGCCTTTTTCAATTATAAATGTAATGTCATTAAGAAAACAGAATGGTGTCATATTGCATTTTTCACAAACATCTTTGCTGAATTTAAAAGCAATCCAAGAAGCAATCAACTCATTTTTATTTTTTATTTTATTTTACCTTTATTTTACTAGGCAAGTCAGTTAAGAACAAATTCTTATTTTCAATGACGGCCTAGGAACAGTGGGTTAACTGCCTGTTCAGGGGCAGAACGACAGATTTTGTACCTTGTCAGCTCTGGGATTTGAACTTGCAACCTTTCGGTTACAAGTCCAATGCTCTAAACACTAGGCTACCCTGCCGCCCCGTCTAAATTATATGTAATCTGATTACAATCGTTTTGCTGATAATGTAACTGATTACAGTTACAGTTTTTTTTGTAATCAGATTACATGTAACCAATAACATGTAACCAGTAACTCCCCAACCCTGACTATTTATTATGTACTATATAGCTCTATAAAGACAACAGTATTGAAAAAACAGCAAGACAATATCGTCAATAAAATGTCAGAACCTCATTCGTGATAGCGTGCCATGGAGACATTGTAAATGTACAACCTTAAAGTTTAAAATGTGTATCTCCAAGAACAGGAAACAGTAGAAGGAACCCATTGTGGCCTTATGTCTGACATGAAATTAGGAAAACTAAGTAGCCTAAGCAAGTCATTAAATAAGTAGTTGTCAATACATCGTAATGACGAAACCAGAGAGAAAGACATACCATGTGGTTCTGGAGACATTTGTAGGTCTCTGACGAGGAGGTACAGGAAGTGACAGGATGGTCCAGTTTCTTATGGAGATCACCAAGTGTTGTTTTGGCCTTCAAATAACATAATTCCGACAATCATTGATTTTGACATTCATAATTTCCTCTAACACTTCTAAGGGTTATTTTCATTGGTTCCAGTAGTGACGTATAGCTAGTGGTAATTCCTCTCGTTCTCCCGAGGTTACTCGAGAATAAACCAAAGTCTTTATTTCAGTCGTACCTCTTCCAGGCTGGTGTTGAAGCGGTGCTGTGTGGAGGAGCTCTCCTGCAGCAGTCCTTCTAGCTGCTCCACACTCTCCCTGAGCTCCTCCCAGTATCTTCAGATGAAAAGATAACACTCAGCAACTTTTGGTAGCACAAAGCAAAATAGCCTTGCATAGATAAAACACATAGTAACTGGATTGTCCAGCACAAGACCTCAATATACAGTATTATGACTAACTTTAACATGCAGTATATAATGCAATGAATTATTAACCCTGTAAAAAAAGAAATGTAGTTAAAACCATCGGTAAATACATTCATTTACATTACATCAACATTTCTGTCATTTAGCAGATGCTCTTATCCAGAGAAATGTACATTTCCATTACATGTACATGTTTACAGTCAGGGCATTCAACTAAGGTAGGTAAAAACATCCACACGTCAGTACCTGCCGATCTGGGTGAGCCGAGCCTTGATACGGGCTGCCTCCCCAGAGGAGATGAACTGGGCCAGGGCCTGGGAGTGGGCCTCTAGCTGGGATAACACCTCTGCCTTGTCCCCCAGCTCCACACCCACGGCCTGGGAGGAGGGAGGAGGATAAAGATGGTTACCTAATACTGTTGTTTTTTTTGTCAGATCATTTTTGTAAGCAAGTTTTAATGGTTTAAAGGTTCAATGATTGAGTCATTCAAGTTATTAAGGTATGAGTGATCTGTTGGAATGAGCTACCTTGATTTGATCACTGATTTGAGTCAAAGATGGAAAATCTTGTAAATCATCAACATGTTGTGCATACTGTCTAGATGTTGTGCATACTGTCTAGATGTTGTGCATACTGTCTAGATGTTGTGCATACTGTCTAGAGAAAATGTGGTAGAACATATAAAGGAAATGCAGAGGTGGCTGACAGTACCTTTACTGTGTTGATCTGTTGTCCAAGTGGAGCAGCAGAACTCTTTAGAGCGTCCATTTCTTTCTCTTTCTCAGAGATCCACGAGGAGAAGGCCTCAAACTCTGTCCCAAACCGAGCCCACTGATTCTTCATCCCATCAAGAGCCTTGGTGCTAGAAAAGAGTGTGACTAATTGAGTTTATCACAAAACCGGGTAGCTAAACAACACAACAAAGAGTTTTGAGTCCATATTCATAAAGTGTCTGAGAGTAGAAGTGCTGATCTAGGATCAGGTCCTCCCTCTCCATGTAATGTTTTTCATTATGATCTAAAAGGCTAAACTGATCCTAGATCAACACTCCTAATCTGAGACGTTTTATGAATAAAGGCTCAGATTAGATTCTCGACTAGGAGGAAGAGGAGGAAGCGAAGCAGGAGGAGGAGGAGGAGCAGGAGGAGAAGGAGGGAGAGAGGAGGTGTTGTATTTACTCTTTCTTGAGGCCAGCCTCCACTTTGTCCAGCTGTTCGCTGAGGGAGCGGGCTTGCTCCAGTATCAAGGTGGTGTTCTTTGGGCCAAGCTGGATTTCTGCTGCTTTCCTCAACAGGGTGTTCACCATGCAGGCTTCTGCTTCACTCTGCTTTAAAAGCACCTGTTATGACAATGGAGAATGTGAGAGTCAGAATGTCACTGACACTTTGTGATATGACTAGGTTGAATTATTCTTGAAAGGTTTTAAAATCTTAATTTCACATCTCAATATCTAGCCTGAATAGCAAACCTTGAAAGATAAAGACACGATAAGGAGCCTAAATCACCCAAATATACACTTGATGGGAGAATTGATCACTGCACCTGTACATAGCTCATCTGTAAATAGGCCATCCAATCTACCTCATCCCCATACTATATTTATTTATCTTGCTCCTTTGCACACCAGTATCTCAACTTGCACATTCATCCTCTGCACATCCTACTATTCTTAATTGCTGTATTGTAATTACTTTGCCACCATGACATTTATTGCCTTACCTCTCTTATCCTACCTCATTTGCACATGCTGTATATAGATTTTCCTACTGTATTATTGATAGTATGTTTGTTTATTCCATGTGTAACTCTGTGTTGTTGTATGTGTCGAACTGCTTTTCTTTATCTTGGCCAGGTCGCAGTTGCAAATGAGAACTTGTTCTCAACTAGCCTACCTGGTTAAATAAAGGTGAAATAATATATATATATATATTTGTAATTGCTATTGGCTCCTTGATTTGTTGCTAGAACTTCCCAGATTACGTTTTGCCGTTGCCACGACAACATCACAGCACCTATTTGCCTTGCTGTGGCAGAGCTGCTGTCCCCGACGTAATGTTTTCGGCCCCCTCTCCCGCCACACTCCCTCTCCCCTTGAGGTTCTCTGCCTGTGTGTGCACAGTTACTGCGACTTCTGTTTCACAGACAGCTTCTCCCTCCCTTATTTGTGGCAGTGGGAAAGGCCACTAAATGCTATGAACCCCCCCCCCCCCCCCCCCCCCCCCCTCCAAAAAAAACACAGAGTCAAATCTCCCCAAAGGCAGCCTGAAAAGTAGTGGAATTTGGCGCAAGACTCTTTCACCAATAAAGTCACCGGAGGGGTCTGAAAACTCGCTATATAGAGACAAAGACACTAAATTGCCAACATCTGCATTGCTTGCTGTTTGGGGTTTTAGGATGGGTTTCTGTATAGCACTTTGTGACATTGGCTGAGGTAAAAAGGGCTTTATAAATACATTTGATTGATTGATTGATTGATTGATTCCAACAGCCCTGCCAACTGTCAACTATCATTCAAAAGTGTCAACTGTCACACTAACATATTCACTAAATTCACTTCTCACTCACCCTGGCCTGGTCCAGTTCAGTAGCCAGGCTCTCTGGGCTGCTAAAGTTCAGGTCTCTGTCCATGACAGAGAGCGCCCTGGTAACAAACTCCTGCACTGTCCTCTGCTGGCTGTCAAACTCCTGCCACGAAGACAGAGTCACCTGGGGACAAATGGGGACATTCAATACACAGATTAATACCATTACACCTGGGGACAAATGGGGACATTCAATACACAGATTAATACCATGACACCTGGGGACAAACACAGATAATTGATCACAGATAATAAACACATGTACAGATGGACAAAAGGGGACATTGAGTACACAGACAATACACAGAGGAACACATGGGGACATTGAGTACACAGACAATACACAGAGGAACACATGGGGACATTCAGTACACAGACAATACACAGTCGAACACATGGGGACATTCAGTACACAGATAATACACAGAGGAACACATGGGGACATTCAGTACACTGACAATACACAGTGGAACACATGGGGACATTGAGTACACAGACAATACACAGAGGAACACATGAGGACATTGAGTACACAGACAATACACAGAGGAACACATGGGGACATTCAGTACACAGACAATACACAGTCAAACACATGGGGACATTCAGTACACAGATAATACACAGAGGAACACATGGGGACATTCAGTACACTGACAATACACAGTGGAACACATGGGGACATTGAGTACACAGACAATACACAGAGGAACACATGAGGACATTGAGTATACAGACAATACACAGAGGAACACATGGGGACATTCAGTACACAGACAATACACAGTGGAACACATGGGGACATTGAATACACAGACAATACACAGAGGAACACATGGGGACATTGAGTACACAGATAATGCACAGAGGAACACATGGGGACATTGAGTACACAGACAATACACAGAGGAACACATGGGGACATTGAGTACACAGATAATACACAGAGGAACACATGGAGACATTGATCAACACCTTGATATGTTCTGTACTGTTACATCTTCATCTTAGACAGGTCAGCTTTGTAACGCAGACTACCAAGACCACAACAAAAGACATCAGCTAATGGGGTGATTTCCCTGACACATATTAAGCCTAGTCCTGGACTATGAACCATTTTAAATACAGAATCTTATTTAACATCAATTTTTGTCCAGGACTGACCTTAATCTGTGTCTAGGAAACTGACCCTAAAGCACTGGAACAAGAGCAAGAGGAATTCCAATAACCCCAGAAGGTACAGTCTAGTGAGAGAGGTCACCTCTAACTCCTGCTCCTGTGAGTCCATGGTGTGGTCCATATTGCTGAGTGTTGTCTCCAGACTCTGCAGGTCCAGCTGTAAGGTCTCCCCCAGCCCCTCCTCAGCCTGTAGCTGACGGCCCCTGGTGATCTGCTGCTGCACATCCTTCCTCTTCACACGCAGACGCTTCAGCTGTTGCTGCAGGCAAGAGAGAGGAGACAAGCAACGTGTTTGGTGTTTGGATCTCATTTAGAAGCTGTAAACATCATATAGTGTATTACTTGTTGACTGTTCATTATGACGTTATACACATATATATATATTTTTTACAACCACAAAAAGCATCATTTTCTTTCATGAATACAATATAAAGCTCCATATCAATGTTTGTTGCCTCAACTCAATTATTTAACATTGCAGAAACCTTTGAGAATAGATCAATCTAATCTAAATTAAAAAATGACAATAAAATGACATAACAATACCGGTACCGAGTCAATGTGCGGGGGTACAGGTTAGTCAAGGTCATTTGTAAAGTGACTACACATAGATAATAAACAGCGAGTAGCAGCAGTGTAAAAACAAGGGGAAGTGGGGGTCAATGTAAATAGTCCGGGTGGCCATTTGATTCATTGTTCAGCAGTCTTATGGCTTGGGGGTAGAAACTGTTAAGGAGCCTTTAGGTTCAAGACTTGGAGCTCTGGTATCGCTTGCCTTGTGGTAGCAGAGAGAACAGTCTATGACTTGGGTGACTGGAGTGTTTGAAAAATGTTTGGGCCTTCCTCTGACCCAGTATAGTATATATGTCCTGGATGTCAGGAAGCTTGGCCCTGGGCCGTACGCACTACCCTCTGTAGCGCCTTACAGTCAGATGCCAATCAGTTCCACTCCAGTCCGACTTACCTGGTGAACCTGGAGCAATTGCTGGGCCTCCCTGACGGTCTCAGAGTCCAGTATCCTGGTCACCTCCAGGTGTACCTCCTGCTGACCCTGCACCAGCTCATCCAGTGCACCACGCACCTCCTCCCTGAACTGCACACAGTCCCCCACCGCCAGCACCACCTTCTCAGACTGGGAGACAAGAACACAGAGGAAAGAAATTACATTCAGCAACTCTCAAAAACAATATGGAGAAAAAGGAAACGCTATCACCACCGTTTTCAAACCAAGGTAGATTAACACTGGAACCAACTGAATATGAAAACTGTTTTTTAACTCTTGGCAGGACAATTGATTCATAAATCTATATTTTATTGTAAAAACCAACTAGTATACAACGAATGGCTTTTTCAGGCAGGGAGACAACACAGTGGAAAATGATACGGCCTCACTTAGTGATACGGCATACCAACGATCCTAACATCACCCTTAAGAGACATAACAGTGGACTGACAATCCAAAGACAGAGGGAGTGTGGCATTGTGGGTACAAGAGAACAGAAAAGACTGGCACCCAAGCTAGCCATCTAATGCTGTTATTCTTCTGACTGTGTGACCTGGTGAGCAGGTAAGGATGAGAGTATGCTTCAGTGCTCGCAAGCTTATTTCAAACACTTTTATCATCTTGATTGTCCATATTATGTTGATCGGAAATGTGTCTTCTACTCTGCTCTCAACCCTCCCCTACAACACACAAATATATTAGGGGGGAGGACAGTGTCAGCTGCAGTCCCAGTCTTTCCTTACCTCAGTGAGATAGGAGAGGAGGCCCTTGAAGTTGGTGGAAAGTTTATTGATTGCCCCAGCCTGACTCTGTGCATCCGTCTCGGAGCAGATCTCTATCAGCACAGCCAGCCGGGACTTCAGCCAGCCCAGGTTCCCCTCCTGCAGCTCTGCATCGTTCCTCAGCTCCTGGAGAGGGGAGAGCGGGGAGTGGCATAGGTTATCAAGCTTACCTAAGTCTGTGATAGCCTCAAATCTATGTTGTATGTACTGAAGCCAACTCTATTGTTGCCATGCACCATAAAGTAAGAGCTGTGGGTTAACAAGGTGCAGACCAATGGCACATAAACTCTATATTGCTCCCAGTGATTTACTGGAGAACCATGACATGTGACGATAGCTGCCTTCAGGACATACAGTATGGATACGAGGCTAGATCAGTGATAGCTGCCTTCAGGACATACAGTATGGATACGAGGCTAGGTCAAAGATAGCTGGCTTCAGGACATACAGTATGGATACGAGGCTAGGTCAAAGATAGCTGGCTTCAGGACATACAGTATGGATACGAGGCTAGGTCAAAGATAGCTGGCTTCAGGACATAAAGTATGGATATGAGGCTAGATCAGTGATAGCTGCCTTCAGGACATACAGTATGGATACGAGGCTAGATCAGTGATAGCTGCCTTCAGGACATACAGTATGGATACGAGGCTAGGTCTGTGAAATCTCTACCTTGTCTAACACACAGAGCATGAGGGATTCCCATCATACTTACTGTGATGGTGGCCTTGACCTGTCCGTGCTTGCTGGGGTCGTTGGCTCTGTTCCTGAGCAGTCTGAGTTGGCTCTCTTTAGACGAAAGCCAGGCTGACAACTCGGAGAACCTGGGATGAACATGGGCAAAGTATGATCATACTGTATAGCCATCTAATATTTCAGTTTTCATTAGGTTAAAAAGGATTGGTGGTGTGTCATTAGTCAGTGCATCAATGTGGATAGTGAGTGACTAAGAAAACAAAACAAAATTATATGTTATGTTAACAATGATACAAATCATGATTGTGACAGTCTTGAATCAGTATCATTTGTGAGGCCTTGTTACCTGGTGTTAAACTCCTCCCACTTATCAGGGTGCTGCATCAGATTGTGATGGGTGCTATCTATCTCCTCCCAGAGCTCAGAGTAGGCCTTCTTAGAGCTGTCCAGGGTCTGGTGGGCTGGGTTGCTGTCTGGAAGCTTC
Source organism: Oncorhynchus clarkii lewisi (assembly GCF_045791955.1). NCBI lineage: Eukaryota > Metazoa > Chordata > Actinopteri > Salmoniformes > Salmonidae > Oncorhynchus > Oncorhynchus clarkii. The sequence continues at coordinate 36,013,380 of NC_092171.1, read as the reverse complement.
TGACACAGTTCCTCTATCAGTTGTAGTTTCTTCTCACACAGAGACTGAGGACCCTTCTCCCTGAAGAAGTCCTGCAGGACGGTAAAGGTACATCGTTCATGTGACAAACTCTCTCACAGGGAGACATCAAGTGCTAAATTAATCTAATTGCTTTTCGGAAATATGCACTGCGGACCAGCACAGTGACTGTCATGGTACCAGGCTAGGGGTCCCCACACATTCTCTACATGGGCTAGATCAGGTATTCCCAAACTGGGGTACACGTACCCCCAGGGGTACACGCAATGCTGTCAGGGGTACGCCAAATAAATACAGTGGGGCAAAAAAGTATTTAGTCAGCCACCAATTGTGCAAGTTCTCCCACTTAAAAAGATGAGAGAGGCCTGTAATTTTCATCATAGGTACACTTCAACTATTAACAGACAAAATGAAGGAAAAAAAATCCAGAAAATCACATTGCATGATTTTTAATTCAACCAGAAGGATCTGGAGAAGGTCTGTATGGAGGAGTGGGCCAAAATCCCTGCTGCAGTGTGTGCAAACCTGGTCAAGAACTACAGGAAACGTATGATCTCTGTAATTGCAAACAAATGTTTCTGTACCAAATATTAAGTTCTGCTTTTCTGATGTATCAAATACTTACAGTGGGGCAAAAACGTATTTAGTCAGCCACCAATTGTGCAAGTTCTCCCACTAAAAAGATGAGAGAGGCCTCTAATTTTCATCATAGGTACACTTCAACTATGGCAGACAAAATGAGAAAAAAATCCAGAAAATCACATTGTAGTATTTTTTATGAATTTATTTGCAAATTATGGTGGAAAATAAGTATTTGGTCAAAAAAAAAGTATTATATACCCTTTGTTGGCAATGACAGAGGTCAAACGTTTTCTGTAAGTCTTCACAAGGTTTTCACACACTGTTGCTGGTATTTTGGCCCATTCCTCCATGCAGATCTCCTCTAGAGCAGTGATGTTTTGGGGCTGTTGCTGGGCAACACAGACTTTCAACTCCCTCCAAAGATTTTCTATGGGGTTGAGATCTGGAGACTGGAGACTGGCTAGGCCACCTTGAAATGCTTCTTACGAAGCCACTCCTTCGTTGCCCAGGCGGTGTGTTTGGGATCATTGTCATGCTGAAAGACCCAGCCACGTTTCATCTTCAATGCCCTTGCTGATGGAAGGAGGTTTTCACTCAAAAGTTCACGATACATGGCCCCATTCATTCTTTCCTTTACACGGATCAGTCGTCCTGGTCCCTTTGCAGAAAAACAGCCCCAAGGCATGATGTTTCCACCCCCATGCTTCACAGTAGGTATGGTGTTCTTTGGATGCAACTCAGCATTCTTTGTCCTCCAAACACGACGAGTTGAGTTTTTACCAAAAAGTTATATTTTGGTTTCATCTGACCATATGACATTCTCCCAATCTTCTTCTGGATCATCCAAATGCTCTCTAGCAAACAGATAGGCCTGGACAGGCCTGGACATGTCCTGGCTTAAGCAGGGGGACACGTCTGGCACTGCAGGATTTGAGTCCCTGGCGGCGTAGTGTGTTACTGATGGTAGGCTTTGTTACTTAGGTCCCAGCTCTCTGCAGGTCATTCACTAGGTCCCCCCGTGTGGTTCTGGGATTTTTGCTCACCGTTCTTGTGATCATTTTGACCCCACGGGGTGAGATCTTGCATGGAGCCCCAGATCGAGGGAGATTATCAGTGGTCTTGTATGTCTTCCATTTCCTAATAATTGCTCCCACAGTTGATTTCTTCAAACCAAGCTGCTTACCTATTGCAAATTCAGTCTTCCCAGCCTGGTGCAGGTCTACAATTTTGTTTCTGGTGTCCTTTGACAGCTCTTTGGTCTTGGCCATAGTGGAGTTTGGAGTGTGACTGTTTGAGGTTGTGGACAGGTGTCTTTTATACTGATAACAAGTTTAAACAGGTGCCATTAATACAGGTAACGAGTGGAGGACAGAGGAGCCTCTTAAAGAAGAAGTTACAGGTCTGTGAGAGCCAGAAATCTTGCTTGTTTGTAGGTGACCAAATACTTATTTTCCACCATAATTTGCAAATAAATTCATAAAAAATCCTACAATGTGATTTTCTGGCTTTTTTTCTCTCATTTTGTCATAGTTGAAGTGTACCTATGATGAAAATTATAGGCCTCTCTCATCTTTTTAAGTGGGAGAACTTGCACAATTGGTGGCTGACTAAATACTTGTTTGCCGCACTGTATGTCATGCAATAAAATGCAAATTCATTACTTAAAAATCATACAATGTGATTTTCTGGATTTTTGTTTTAGATTCCATCTCTCACAGTTGAAGTGTACCTATGATCAAAATTACAGACCTTTACATGCTTTGTAAGTAGGAAAACCTGCAAAATCGGCTGTGTCTCAAATACTTGTTCTCCCCACTGTATATTCAATGTGCGGGACAAAATTGAGGCTATGATTAAGAAGTTAGAGCTCTTCTCTGTCTGCATTAACAAGGACAGCACACAGGTCTTTCCATCATTATATGAGTTTTTGTGTGCAAATTAACTCAAGCTTACCGACAATGTCAAATGTGTGCGCAATTAAGCAGGTACTTTCCCGAAACGGACTAGTCATACAACTGGATTCGTTATCCCTTTCATGCCCTGCCTCCAGTCCACTTACCGATATCTGAACAAGAGAGACTCATTGAAATTGCAACAAACGGTTGTGAAAATTGAATTTAATCAGAAGCCACTGACAGATTTCTGGATTGGGCTGCACTCAGAGTATCCTGCCTTGGCAAATTGCGCTGTTAAGACACTGATGCCCTTTGCAACCGCGTACCTATGTGAGAGTGGATTCTCGGCCCTCACTAGCATGAAAACTAAATACAGACACAGGCTGTGTAGAAAATGATTTAAGATTGAGACTTTCTCCAATACAACCCAACATTGCAGAGTTATGAGCATCCTTTCAAGAACACCCTTCTCATTAAGCTGTGGTGAGTTATTCACAATTTTCGATTAACAAATAAGGTTTTATATGTAAGATGGTTAAAAAAAGAGATGATTATTGATTATTATTATTATATTATTATTTGTGCCCTGGTCCTATAAGACCTCTTTGTCACTTCCCACGAGCCGGGTTGTGACAAAAACTCACACTCATTATTATGTTTAATAAATGTATTGTATAGTGTGTGTGTGTGGCAGGCTTACAATGATGGCAAAAAACAACATTTGAGAGTGCGCTGACCCTGGTGCTAGAGGGGGTACGCAGCTGGAGGTTGAATGTTTGAAGGGGTACGGGACTATAAAAACCACTGGGCTAGATCATGTGATCATGGCAAAGTAAACTCAGTTGCACCATGGAATGACCGATAGAGACTACAGCCATCACTCCTATCAGTTCAGGATAGAGACCACAGCCATCACTCCTATCAGATCAGGATAGAGAGCATCACCCATCACTCATATCAGATCAGGATAGATACCACAACCATCAACCTGACACAGCTAGTCTCACCCTGTGTTCCTTGATCAGCCTCTCACTCCCCATGCCAACCAGGTGTCTGTTCTCTCTGGTCAGCTCTGACTGACACTCCTGCATGGAGACCATTAGCTTGCTCCGTTCCACCTCTACCTTCAGATGAAGCAGGTGGTAGGGAGCCTCTGTCTGGACATCCTGAGAGGGGGGAAGGAGAGAGGGAGTTAGGAACTCTTTCAGTCTCACTCTTAACCTGAAAATATTATATTACTATACGATGAAAACAAGATGTGACAGTCATATTCAGGACCGACAAAGTGCACAAGACATTGAAGGGGAATGTGATAAGAATACTTGGATCTTGGAACTGTGAAAAGATACTATTTCTACAATTGAAGGCTTTGAATGATTATGCTAGTACATTACCTTTCTGTCAACATGGCACTAACCTTCCAGTGTTTGTGCAGTTTCCTGACTGTCTCCTGCAGACTCTGCTGCTCCTCCCTAGGCACTGTGTCTGTCAGTTCATCACAAGTCTTCAGGAACGCATCGAGGACCTGCTGGTCCAGCTTCCCAAAGAACTCCTGCAAACATTGACAGAGATGTCTCACTGAGATTGTCACAATGTCCACATGACTCTACACCTCCTCCCCTTGTGCTTCTCTACTGAATCCCCAGTCCAGACTAGTGTCATGACTTTGGCTTGGGGGTAGGTTTATGACAGTCATAAATACCTCTTCCCCCCTTTTTCCTCTCTCTACCCTGTTGATGTTACATTTGCAAACACCTTGGTTAACATAGAGATTCTGGGAACATCAGAAGGTGGGGGGAAATTAACTATAGTCTGGTAATCTGACCAATTGAACATATGCGGTGGTACTTGTGAATATGATGTCAGTTCGGTTGTCATCTGAGACATTCTCATCAATGATAAGATGACATAAACTCTACAGTGGAAAGTCTACACATCAGAGTTATTGGATTCACATGGAATTGTTGTTCAATTTAAATGTTTGAATATGAAATTACTCGTGATCTGATGAAATGTGATTTTAGCTTCTAAAATGTGAGAATTAGATTTTTATAAGGTTAGGGCTCTGCTCAATCAGTGGCCCGCCCCTGTGAAGGGACATGGGCTATAAAACTTTTCAATCACGCCCTCCTCTCCCTTCCTATATAAAACCTTGACGACAATATAACCTCCTGTTCCGAGGATGTGTGGACGACGGTCCGATGTCAGAATGGTACAGAATGAAGCCAACATCAGCGTGAGCTTTGGTTGCGAATGGTATGAACGTTGAACTCTTATTCACTACAGAAGTGATACCTCCTAGCCGTTGAGTTAGCAACAGCAGCTGCAAACGCAGGATAGGAATGAACAGACAGAGTATTCCGTCTACCACACAACGACGTTACTACAACGTATCCAATTTACCAGCAGAGACATTCTTCAAAGGACAAAGGACTCGGTTGGGCAACACTGCCTTCCATCTACCACCAACCTACCGAAGCGGAGCTCAGAGTAAATATTTATTGCATTTTCCTTTTCCAAATGGGCGGTAATTTAGAATGCATAAGATACTGTATTTACGATAGCACAGCTTCGCCCTTTGTTCCTCAGTCTTCATGCTCTTTCACTCAAACCCAGCCCCTTTTCTTTTGTGTAACAAGCTGTCATATCTGTTCCGCCCGCTAGGGACGTTTTCCTTTATGACGTAATTTGTAATCAAGTTATGATTATTTATGTGTATGTGTAATTCTGTGTGAATAGTTAGGTATTTAGTAAATAAATAATTAAACTCAATTTTGTATTGCTGAATCAACTTGTTAGCCAGGGTTCGTGAAGATAACCATGAATTTACAACTTTCAGATGAGACTGAATTAAGGTGACAATTAATATTGACTGCTATTGATGTAAAATAGTACTAGGTCTTTAAGAGTTTATTCGGAAGATAACAGCTCTATAAATATTATTTTGTGGTGCCCCGACTCTCTAGTTCATTACATTTACATGATTAGCTCAATCAGGTAATATTAATATTAATTACGGAGAAATTATTTTATAGAATATCATGTCATATCACTTAATCCGGCATAGCCAAAGACACGACACTAGCCTGGTCCAGATCTGTTGTGCTACACAGCCAAGTCCTATGGTCATTGTTAGATCTGGATTGTCCAGATAAAATACAGTCTAAAACTATGGTCCTAGCCATGATGCAAGCTTTTGCTCTTACCGTGTGTCTTTTTAGCAGATCTTCTGGGTTGCCTCTCTCATTTAGAAAAGCCTGAGCGACTTTCAGCACCTTCTCCAGCTCGCCACGGGACTCATCAAACCTCTTCATTAAGTTGCTGTTGACCTCCACGTGATTCTTCCACTCAGTAGACTCGTTGATCATTGCCTGGGATACACAAATACAGACATACTCACAAGCAATTCTCATCACCCAACACACAACTGTCCTTCACACAAGTTATTTTGAATTGATGTGAAATGAACATGCGCTAGAAGGCAGCTACGTCATTCTGTCTTCTTCACATTATTATCCTCTATCAAAGCCCAATGATTGATTGATTGGTTGATTGATTGATTGATGTTCCCTCTTTCAATCATTTACACTATCAAACTGTTACACACAACCCATTAAGCGTTGTGTTATGGTACTGTACCTGTGAGGAGGCCTGGAGGTCGGCGACTCTCTTCTGCAGCAGGGCCATGTCCAGGTGCTGTAGGGTCTTACTGCTGTCCAGGGTTCTCTGGACACTCTGATGGTTATTCTCTATCACAGTCAGACACTTCTTACAGCTCTGGGTGAAGGTCACCAGCTCCTGGAGAAAGAGGAGGCAGTGAAGTGTGAAGAGACATTGTGTTAATAAGAATGAGTGTGTGGGCAGGTAGCCTAGCGTCAGGCAGGTAGCGGTTGAGACCTTTGGGCCAGTAACCGAAAGGTTGCTGGTTCGAATCCCAGAGCCGACCAGGTGAAAAATCTGCAGGTGTGCTCTTGAGCAAGGCACTTAACCCTAATTGCTCCTGTAAGTTGCTCTGGATATGAGCGTCTGCTAAATGACTAAAACGTTAAATTATTGACTTGGACTGAAATAGGTTCTGATACTCGTTACAGTAATAGAACACCGTGCTTCTACACCTGCATTGCTTGCTGTTTGGGGTTTTAGGCTGGGTTTCTGTACAGCACTTTGAGATATCAGCTGATGTACGAAGGGCTATATAAATACATTTGATTTGATTTTGGTACTGTTTATATTTAGGAGCAGGATCTCCACAATACTTTTGAGCTAATATTATATAAGAGGAACAGGAGCTCAAGCAGTAGAACATTTGAGGTGCCAGTTTTCAGCTCCGGTGAGCTCCTACCCAAGTCAAACTGTAAGTCACTCTGGGTAAGAATGTGTGATGTAATGTGTCACCTGGCATTTCTGTTTGAAGTCCCCATGGGCCTCCGAGTCCCTGGAGCAAGTGATGCGGCTGGCCTTCTCCAGGGCCTGGTAGAACCCTGTGATGTTCTTCTCCATCTCCTCCAGAGCAGGCAGCAGGGACTGGGCATCCCGTAGCAGCGGCAGAGACCGCTCCTTTATCTGATGGGAGGACAGGGGGTAGGAGGTCATGGGGGTAATGCCATCTGGAGCGGACTATACTAAAGATGGCTGGTCAGAAAGACAATGTGATGACGTGGAAAACTGATAGGATTTGCAAAAAGTCATCAACATGTGGGCATTGTCTTTTTGTGTTTAGCCAACTTTTAACCTAAGAATTCAAACAGGAACAGGTGAGATGGAGACGTATGGTCACCTTGCTCATCTCCTCCTTGATAGAAGCCATGACAGCCAGCATGGTAGAGACCTCCTCCGCGGGCGTGTCTTTGACCAGCAGCTGGGCGGTGCGGCTGGCTGTCTTACAGGCTGCCTCCATGGCCGGGACCTTGTTCTTGATGTCCTGGAAGGATGTAGTGAATATAGATCAAACATGGGTACTCTTTTCCTTACTTTTACCAAGGCCCGTATTCACAAAGGCGTCTCAGAGTAGCTGCTGATCTCAGATCAGTTTTTTTATTTTTTTATTTTACCTTTATTTAACTAGGCAAGTCAGTTAAGAACAAATTCTTATTTTCAATGACGGCCTAGGAACAGTGGGTTAACTGCCTGTTCAGGGGCAGAACGACAGATTTGGACCTTGTCAGCTTGGTTTTGCGCTTTTAGATCAGAATGAATCAAATGACAGGGAGGACCTGATTGTAGAGCAGCACCTCTATTCTGAAATGCTTAGTGAATATGTGATTGATAGACATCGTAACACTGTGAGCCAAGCTGAACACTTTATAGAGAGTTCATTCAAGTTTGATAGAAAAGCCCTGTGTACGTTCTGTACCTCAACATCTTGAACGAATGTCCTGACGTTCAGGAAGGACACTTGGACAGGGGCGGTCATCTTGTCGTTGGTTGCATTCATAAAAGTTTTGAGAGTAGCGATACAGTCCTGATAGTCCTGCTTCCACTTGTCCACCTCGTCCACTCTAGCATACTGCCATGGAAACAGAGGAGCAGGGAATAATAATGATGACAAGCTTTTCTTTATGATTTGAGCTGTGCTTATAAAGTGACGCAGAGATATTTTATGACACCCGAGTTTTACAGCCTAAGAATTGTATCTATCTAGTGGTTAGCCCTGAGGCATGGCTATAGGCTCCTATGGCATCTAGGAGTCCACAGCCATGTTTCAAGGCCAATCGTGTGGGATGCTTCTTAATAATCATAATCTAGGTGTGCAGAAAACAGGAGATTTTAAACTAATTTACATGTTTGACTTTAACAAACAGCTCCCTCCACCTCCCGTTGAGAATGAGCAGCTGCTGCTTCAGGTCTCTGGAGACGGTCTCATCGCACGTCTCAATCAGGAAGTTCCCTGCATCGTTCATGTCCAGGTGCTGCTGGATCCAGTGAGGAAGGTTCCGGAAGAAGTCCTGGGGGGGGGGGGGGGGCGAAAGGAGAAAAACTCAAACTCTACACAATTGATAGCAACAGTTTGTAAATGTAGAAGATTATTTAAAGGGGCCAACAGTCAGTTTTGATGACGTTGTAGGTGTCTACACAGTAAGGAAGAGTATGTAGGCTCAGCGCTTCACAGGCAATGATGTCCCATAGAGCACATCAATCCAATAAGAAGAAGGGAAAGGGAGGTAAAAATGTCAACTGAGATTATCTTTATTCCATGCCCACAATGGTCAAAACATCAGCTGTTGACATGGAATAAATATATGTTTTGGTCTTCCCGATACGTTTAGCCTCATGCTCACCCGTTTGTCATTCTCTGACTGGTTGAGCATCTGCTCTGCGTCCTCCAGCCAGGCCTGCAGTCCGGCCACCGTACTGCTGTACTTCTCCCAGTTAGAGATGACCTCCTCCAGCATGCTACGGACACTACGCACCTCCACCGACAGGTTTCTCCACTGGGCCGACGCATCCGACAGGAACTTACCCACACCCTCCGCTTCCTCAGCTGGAAAGAAACATAATGAAATTAGGTCGCTCTTCAACATGACATATCATTTTCTTGTGGTTTACTGGGTCACCTCCTAAATTACTCAAGATCTTATTAAAAGAGCCCAGTAGAGTGAAGTTTCGAGGACCTTGAATACATAAATCAAGACAGTAAGGAATTTTCATTTGCAGTGTTTCACATTCAAAGACCTACTGTGAGTATTTGTTACTGTATCATGCAAAGAGTTATTGTCTTACAGGTAATTGTCTTTGAGGAAGAATATAGAGTAGTTAGTAAACAGACAGGCACTGTGATGTTATATCAGATTTCTTGGATTTTTAGTCAGTGAACTACTAGTGCACAGTCAATCGAAGGCTAGCGTGGGCATCATGTTACCTATTGTTCATCAGTACCAAATGAATCTATACTTACCTTTCTTACAGATCTTAATGCCTAGAATTTCAAATCAACAGTTATTTCTGTATGTGTTCCGTCTCTGATAGACAATACAATCAATCAAATTACATCTGAGATAAAACAAGGAAAAGAAAAACAATCTTACATGAACCATCAGACTTGACGTAGACATCTGCAGATTGCCTGAGTGCCTTAAATGTTGTCTCATACTGTTCGAAGAACATGTGTCCCTCGATGAAGGTCTATTGGGAATGATGGTGAGATTAGCATGGAATTATCATGAGGACAGAATTGGAACAATATCCATGGAAATGTTATGGCCAGAAATGTACGCTGTCTAGGTCCACAAACTTAGCTTGGTGGTCCTAGATATCTGTTTGTGATGTCTTGCCAACTCCTATGGTCATTGTCATGTCAAACATTAGGTTGGCTAAACAGCACAAACAGATCTGGACCACCTGGCTACCACAAACCAGTAGCGATGAATGAAAAGGTCAACTCACAATGTAGCTCTGTAGCAGTAGTTCCACAGAGTCACGGCGGCCATATTTGATGATCCAGGACTTGAGCTTAGACTCAGCCAGGATGAGGAACGCCATCAGACGGTACTTGATCTCCCAGAATTCCAGTTTGATCAGGTGGGCATAAGATGATGTGGACACGTAATTGAATCTGTTGTAAAAAGTAGAAGATCAATCAATATTCTGATCAAACTGATCAATCTTATCTTATTTAAAGGGATACTTTGGGATTTTGTCAAAGAAGTCAGATGAACATATGGATACAATTTTTATGTCTCTGCAACCAGTATGAAGGAAGATAGAGTTAGTTACGCGAGTCAATTCTAACTAGCATTAGCGCAATGACTGGAAGTCTATGGTATCTACTAGCATGCTAACGCTAGTTAGCAACTTCCTTCAAACTACACACAGAGACAAAAAATTGTATACGTTCATGTCATATTCATCCCAGATATGTTTGTGCTGTCTTGTCAACTTATGTTTGTCAAGTCAACGACCATAGGATTTGGGACCAGGCTAAAATTGTCCAGACATTAGTGTAAACACTGAGATAGAGTTGACTGAAGGAGGACTGACCTTTCAGCCATGTCTTGGAGATGTTCGGGGGGGACAGGGACCCCGTTTACTGATCTTTCTCGGTGGATCTGCTGGAACGTCTGTTTGTGGGACTCCAAGTTCTTCAGGATCTCCTGCAACACACAAATGCCCATATCCACAGTCAGACACGTGCACACACACAGTAGATAACAAACCATGTGAGTTCTCATTTAGACTCTGGTGCTACATCAAAAATAAAATTGTCAGTTGTTATGTAAAAATTGTCAGTTGTTTTATGTAACCAACAAAATCACAAATTGTCGGATTTTCAGTACCTTCTTACTAGGCCTACCCAAGGATAGTTTTACAACCATGTGGATTATTGGATCTGCTCTTGTTGAATACCTTGTGCTGTTCTAGCTTCCTCTGGATCACATTGGCTGTCTCTTCATGGGCTTGTTGGATGGGAATCTCCTCTCTCTGGGCGATCTCAGCTCGATGCAGCAAGGCTCCGATCACCCCCAGGGGGCCAGGCAACGACTTATCCAGATGGATGTGCCAGTCCAGGAGCTAGTAAAGGTATATATTACATATCCTAAGTCTTTGAGCAGGTGCTGGTTATCAAAATTATTTCAACAAATTTGGGAAAAAGAGACTCTGCACACTGAAATCTATGCTTCCATGTGGGTTATTAGTGACACATTTGTTTCAACCACTCAGGTCTTCTTCAGGTCCCCAATCCAAGAGGCAGGTTGGCATTCATTGTCATGAATCTTGCGGTGGAGGCAGCTCTGCAGAGTGGTCACTACCTGGCACAGTCATAACGTCATCAAATCTGATTTTAAACCTAACCTTAACCACACTGCGAACACTAATGCCTAACCCTAACTTTAAATTAAGACCAAAAAGCACATTTTTGTCTTCATACATTTTTTACAAAATAGACTATTTGGATTTTGCAGCAGGCCTTTCTAGCGGAAATCACTCAGTTTTGTCTCTCGGACAAGATTCATGACAAACCATGTCAACCATGACAAACCATGAGTCCAAGACCTGAAATAGACATCCATTACAGCCAGAACAACCAGTACAACCAAGACATTAGCATGAACCACACTGTTCGAAAAGCAGATGGTGAGCAAAAATCATCCACTCCAGATCACAGTGATGTTCTGCTCTCAAACAAACTATTAGAGAATAGTCTATCAACTGAACAAAACCCACTCTGTTCCACTCTCTTCAAAACTCTCCTCCCCTCTAAATGAGCACTCATTCAAAGGCTTGCGCCTCACTGAACACTCATTCAGTTTATTATGAAAGCTACAATTCTGGGGACCCATTCTTCCTTGCAAGGGCAAGTATTAGTCTAACTAATAAACACACAGCAAATTACAAGTCTACAGGAAACGAATAACAATTTCCTATTGACAGGTTATTGTCTATTTATAATGCTCTCTTCGGGCCAGTTTCCCAGACAGAGATAAAGCCTAGTCCTCGACTAAAAAACTAGTTCAATGGAGATTCTCCATAGAGTATGCTTTTTAATCCAGAACTACATTAGGTTTAACTCAGAACTACAGTAGGATTAATCCAGAACTGCAGTACATTTAATCCAGTAATAAAATTGATTAATCCAGAACTACAGTAGGATTAATCCAGTTTTGCAAACTAAGTCTTGCATAGTTTGTTTTGTTTCGGAATGTTATATTGAAAGTAGCCAGTATTGCGTCGATTGGGTCAACATTTCCACAGTAAAGGGAATCGTTGATAGTGTTAACTAACAGGGAAAACTCTAGAAAGTTGAGTGAAGTTCAATCTCATGCTTCTCTCTGTGGACTGATATTTCTTCTATGCCGCAGTCCCCGGGGAGCTGCGCGGCAGTCATGGGGCTACTTCGCGCCCTCCCGCAATTTAGAGGAAACATTGGTTACGACCCAAGAACCTTCAAAACAAATAATGGAGGTAGTCTATAACACATGAAACACAGGGCTGTCAGATATGGGCTGTTCTTAATAGTCGTTCCTTGATTCAATGGAGATTCTCCATAGAGTATGCTTTTTAATCCAGAACTACATTAGGTTTAACTCAGAACTACAGTAGGATTAATCCTGAACTACAGTAGGATTAATCCATAATTAGTGCAGGATTAATCCAGAACTACAGTTAGATTAATCCAGAACTGCAGTACATTTAATCCAGTAATAAAATGGATTAATCCAGAACTAAAGTAGGATTATAATCCAGAACTACAGTAGGATTAATCCTACTGCACCCTGTTTGGGATGGTTGTGAAGAAGCCTGATGGAATATTGATGTACATAAGAGTTGGCTAAAGGACATGCAGTATGGATCAGACTAGTTGTGCAGGGGTCCACAGACAGTAATACACTGACTCACCGTGCTAGAGATGTGTTCCCACGCCTGCTTGACCAGGGCCTGGTCTACAGACAACTTTCCATCTTTGTGTACCGGCTGCAGCAGCGGCTCTGTCTGCTTCATCTTTATCTCATACTGCACACGGAAACTCTTGAAGCCCTGAAGCAAAGTAGAAACACAAGTATTAGAGGTGCTTCAACCAATATTCCCTCAAAAACATTCTGTCACTGAGCAAATTTCAGGTCTGCTGAGCGCAAACTTGAACGTTGTGAAAATTCTGTGCACCTTCCAGCGTGCGTTTACTGTGAACACTGAGGCTGTACCCACTTTGAGTTACAGTTTTAACAGCTGCCAAGTACGCTATTGTGGCTATTTGATCATAATGTAGGTCTACTAGAGTGGCCTACCATCAAAAGCAATGGAGAACATGCATCCCATAACATTGAAACATGGAAATCAGACAAATGATGCTACCTTCTGCCCATTGGCTTTTTCAAGCCTCTTTCAAAATACAACACTGCCCCTTTATGACAAAAAATAAGCTGTTTACCTGATTCGCTTTTTAAAGATGTCCAGAAATGTACAAATGTTTTGTGCCCTACTGCTGACTACACATTATCTATAACTGGGCTAATAACTCACTATGCAATAGAATCCTACACCAATGCATTTTGTCTACAACAAAATATCTTGCATAGTTAGTTTTGTTTCGGAATGTTATATTGACAGTAGCCCATATTTCGTCGATTGGGTCAACATTTCCACAGTAAAGGGAATCGTTGATAGTGTTAACTAACAGGGAAAACTCTAGAAAGTTGAGTGAAGTTCAATCTCATGCTTCTCTCTGTGGATTGATATTTCTTCTACGCCGCAGTCCCCGGGGAGCTGCGCGGCAGTCATGGGGGAGCTGCGCGGCAGTCATGGGGGAGCTGCGCGGCAGTCATGGGGGAGCTGCGCGGCAGTCATGGGGGAGCTGCGCGGCAGTCATGGGGGAGCTGCGCGGCAGTCATGGGGGAGCTGCGTGGCAGTCATGGGGGAGCTGCGCGGCAGTCATGGGGGAGCTGCGTGGCAGTCATGGGGGAGCTGCGCGGCAGTCATGGGGGAGCTGCGCGGCAGTCATGGGGGAGCTGCGCGGCAGTCATGGGGGAGCTGCGCGGCAGTCATGGGGGAGCTGCGTGGCAGTCATGGGGGAGCTGCGTGGCAGTCATGGGGGAGCTGCGCGGCAGTCATGGGGGAGCTGCGTGGCAGTCATGGGGGAGCTGCGTGGCAGTCATGGGGGAGCTGCGCGGCAGTCATGGGGGAGCTGCGCGGCAGTCATGGGGGAGCTGCGTGGCAGTCATGGGGGAGCTGCGCGGCAGTCATGGGGGAGCTGCGCGGCAGTCATGGGGGAGCTGCGCGGCAGTCATGGGGGAGCTGCGCGGCAGTCATGGGGGAGCTGCGTGGCAGTCATGGGGGAGCTGCGTGGCAGTCATGGGGGAGCTGCGCGGCAGTCATGGGGGAGCTGCGTGGCAGTCATGGGGGAGCTGCGTGGCAGTCATGGGGGAGCTGCGTGGCAGTCATGGGGCTACTTCGCGCCCTCCCGCAACTTAGAGGAAACATTGGTTACGGAACCTTCAAAACAAATAAATGAGGTAGTATGTAACACATGAAACACAGGGCTGTCAGATATGGGCTGTTCTTAATAGTGGTTCCTTGATTCCTAGTGCCTTCTCTCCACCTCAGTGAGGACATGAGCATACAAGAAATTGAGGAAAGATAATTGAGAAAGAGTCTTGTGGAGTTTTAGGAGCGATGTCACCTCCCTCTTCACCCCCTGGTGACCTAGTACTTAATCTATCGTAATATTAGCCAGCTACATGTAGTTTGAGATGTGGTTATTGGTTCCAAGATTACCTGGTACTTGTCGGTGATGTTGCCCTCTGCCCCCTGCACTTGCAGCATGTCTCTCTCCAACTGTTCCAGCCACACCTTCAGCTCCCTCAGAACCTTCCGTTCTTCTCTCTGTAACAAGTCATATTCAGGTTATACAATGCATCATCACTCATCCTCCCTCAACCCCAACAGAGTTCCCAATAAACAACATCATGTGGAACTACTCCTTCCAAATTAAATTCCAATACTACAGCAAGTAAGATTCAAAGAGGAAGTCACAGGAGTCTCTGTCAAACATACCTGGAGCATTTGCTCTATATCTTGAGGAACATACTATCCAGGAAAGCAAGCCACATGAAGAGATGCAAACAGCACAGAAAGGCATTAGTGGCAGAGAGAGAGAGCAAAAGCAGAGATAAAACAGTACACTGTAGGCAGACACTACACTACGCTACACAGCACCATGGCATGGATGGACTTACCTGTAGGTTTGGGATAGAGGGTGCAAAAGAAGCAGATTCAAATGCCACAGGAAAGAGAATATAGGCAGAGAGATGGAGTGATGGAGTGAGTGGCATGACAGAGAGATGGAGAGAGTGGCATGACAGAGAGATGGAGAGATGGAGTGATGGAGAGATTAAGTGATGGAGAGATGGAGTGATGGAGAGATGGAGTGATGGAGAGATGGAGTGATGGAGAGATGGAGAGAGTGGCATGACAGAGAGAGGGAGAGATGCAGTGATGGAGAGATGGAGAGATGGAGTGATGGAAAGATTACAGTTTTTTCCAACTGCTTACACACAAAATCTTTTCATGTCACACAATTTTTGAAACCTCTCACTCAAAGTGGAAAACTACACACCAAATATCCAAAACCATAAGCTACAGTGCCTTGCGAAAGTATTCGGCCCCCTTGAACTTTGCGACCTTTTGCCACATTTCAGGCTTCAAACATAAAGATATAAAACTGTATTTTTTTGTTAAGAATCAACAACAAGTGGGACACAATCATGAAGTGGAACGACATTTATTGGATATTTCAAACTTTTTTAACAAATCAAAAACTGGAAAATTGGCGTGCAAAATTATTCAGCCCCCTTAAGTTAATACTTTGTAGCGCCACCTTTTGCTGCAATTACAGCTGTAAGTCTCTATCAGTTTTGCACATCGAGAGACTGAATTTTTTTCCCATTACTCCTTGCAAAACAGCTCGAGCTCAGTGAGGTTGGATGGAGAGTATTTGTGAACAGCAGTTTTCAGTTCTTTCCACAGATTCTCGATTGGATTCAGGTCTGGACTTTGACTTGGCCATTCTAACACCTGGATATGTTTATTTTTGAACCATTCCATTGTAGATTTTGCTTTATGTTTTGGATCATTGTCTTGTTGGAAGACAAATCTCCGTCCCAGTCTCAGGTCTTTTGCAGACTCCATCAGGTTTTCTTCCAGAATGGTCCTGTATTTGGCTCCATCCATCTTCCCATCAATTTTAACCATCTTCCCTGTCCCTGCTGAAGAAAAGCAGGCCCAAACCATGATGCTGCCACCACCATGTTTGACAGTGGGGATGGTGTGTTCAGGGTGATGAGCTGTGTTGCTTTTACGCCAAACATAACGTCTTGCATTGTTGCCAAAAAGTTCAATTTTGGTTTCATCTGACCAGAGCACCTTCTTCCACATGTTTGGTGTGTCTCCCAGGTGGCTTGTGGCAAACTTTAAACGACACTTTTTATGGATATCTTTAAGAAATGGCTTTCTTCTTGCCTCTCTTCCATAAAGGCCAGATTTGTGCAATATACGACTGACTGTTGTCCTATGGACAGAGTCTCCCACCTCAGCTGTAGATCTCTGCAGTTCATCCAGAGTGATCATGGGCCTCTTGGCTGCGTCTCTGATCAGTCTTCTCCTTGTATGAGCTGAAAGTTTAGAGGGACGGCCAGGTCTTAGTAGATTTGCAGTGGTCTGATACTCCTTCCATTTCAATATTATCGCTTGCACAGTGCTCCTTGGGATGTTTAAAGCTTGGGAAATCTTTTTGTATCCAAATCCGGCTTTAAACTTCTTCACAACAGTATCTCGGACCTGCCTGGTGTGTTCCTTGTTCTTCATGATGCTCTCTGCGCTTTTAACGGACCTCTGAGACTATCACAGTGCAGGTGCATTTATACGGAGACTTGATTACACACAGGTGGATTGTATTTATCATCATTAGTCATTTAGGTCAACATTGGATCATTCAGAGATCCTCACTGAACTTCTGGAGAGAGTTTGCTGCACTGAAAGTAAAGGGGCTGAATAATTTTGCACGCCCAATTTTTCAGTTTTTGATTTGTTAAAAAAGTTTGAAATATCCAATAAATGTCGTTCCACTTCATGATTGTGTCCCACTTGTTGTTGATTCTTCACAAAAAAATACAGTTTTATATCTTTATGTTTGAAGCCTGAAATGTGGCAAAAGGTCGCAAAGTTCAAGGGGGCCGAATACTTTCGCAAGGCACTGTATTTCTCAGCCTTTGACTCAGTTGTCAATTGCATAAAACACTTTTTTCAAAACACTACACACAATTCTCTACCTAAAACACAAAAATCTAACAGGAAGTGACTTTCCTTTTCCAAACACAACCACCAGGTCACACACACACACACTACTCACATGTGCAAACACTAATAGCTTAACTGATCACTAACCAATCGCTGATTTACTGTAGTATAGGCCTATAAATAGGTCAAAGGTCAGATTACCTGTTTTGAACAATGGATGCCAACAATGGACAGAGATCAAGAGGAGTAGGAGGGAGAGGAGGAGGACAAAGAAGAAAAGGAAGGAGAGCCATCTCTGATGAGATTAGGGCAACACTTGTTGATCATGTGATCAACCACGGTTTGACCATGAGAGAGGCACATCCTCCGTCACAATGCCACACTGGGTCCGTACAACACCGGCCATATGCTCACTTTCTGGATGCAATTTACACAATGCTTGTCCCTGATCAAGATCAGGAGCCTGCTAGATTTGTGGTTTCATGGGACAATGTTAGTTTTCACCGGGCTGTTCTGGTCCAAAACTGGTTTGCCACCCATCCACAATTTGTAGTTTTGTACCTACCCCCATATTCACCTTTTCTAAATCCCATAGAGGAATTCTTCTCAGACTGGCGCTGGAAAGTGTATGATCGCCAACCCTATGCCCGCATGCCGCTTATCCATGCATTGGAGGACGCATGTGGGGACATAGAGGTTGCCTCTGTCCAAGGTTGGATACGCCATGCTAGGAGATACGTTTTCTCTTGCCATACATCGAGGGAAGTATCTTGTGATGTGGACAAAGTATTGTGGCCAGACCCAGGCCGGAGAAGAGATGAAGCGTAGCTTAGCACTGGTGACTGCCCCCCCCCCTACCAATTCCTGGACTGCCCCCCGGACCCCACACACACAATTGTGTTCTTTACTGTATTCTAAAGAAAATACTTTTGGTTTACATATGTTTATGGTTGTGTTGTATGCTACTGTATACAACAGTAATGTTTGGCCTAATAAATATTTTCTGTTTCTACATTGTATTGGTGTTAACAGTGTACTTGTTACCCCTCTCAGCAGATTACTTTCACTGTAGAACATTGTATTGGTGTTTACAGTGTACTTGTTACCCCTCTCAGCAGATTACTTTCACTGTAGAACATTGTATTGGTGTTTACAGTGTACTTGTTACCGCTCTCAGCAGATTACTTTCACTGTAGAACATTGTATTGGTGTTTACAGTGTACTTGTTACCCCTCTCAGCAGATTACTTTCACTGTAGAACATTGTATTGGTGTTTACAGTGTACTTGTTACCCCTCTCAGCAGATTACTTTCACTGTAGAACATTGTATTGGTGTTTACAGTGTACTTGTTACCCCTCTCAGCAGATTACTTTCACTGTAGAACATTGTATTGGCGTTTACAGTGTACTTGTTACCCCTCTCAGCAGATTACTTTCACTGTTGAACATTGTATTGGTGTTTACAGTGTACTTGTTACCCCTCTCAGCAGATTACTTTCACTGTAGAACATTGTATTGAAATGTAGATATAAGCCTATGAAAGAACAAAGAGCTTTAGATTTAGAACAACAGTGTTTACATGGTATATCCAAAAATGTACTATTATGAAAGCAGTGTTTGCCATTTGATGCAAATGCTTCATTCTGACATGTGTTTATGTAATTTTGAATGCAGTGTTACATTTTGAAGGAGATGTGAGGCATTTTGCATTTTGTGTGTGCAGTTTTGGGAATTGTGTGTAGAGATTTGAAAAAAAGGAGACAGTTTTGAAAAAGTGTGTAAGCAGTTGGAAAAAACTGTAAGTGATAGAGAGATGGAGAGATGGAGTGAATGGCATGACAGAGAGATAGAGAGATAGCGAGATGGAGTGATGGAGAGATGGAGTGATGGAGAGATGGAGAGATAGTGAGATGGAGTGATGGAGAGATGGAGTGATGAAGAGATGGAGAAATTAAGTGATGAAGAGATGGAGTGAGTGGCATGACAGAGAGATGGAGTGATGGAGAGATGAAGTGATGGAGAGATGGAGTGATGGAGAGATGGAGTGATGGAGATATGAAGTGATGGAGAGATGGAGTGATGGAGAGATGAAGTGATGGAGAGATGGAGTGAGTGGCATGACAGAGAGATGGAGTGATGGAGAGATGAAGTGATGGAGAGATGGAGTGATGGAGAGATGGAGTGATGGAGAGAGTGGCATGACAGAGAGATGGAGAGAGTGGCATGACAGAGAGATGGAGAGAGTGGCATGACAGAGAGATGAAGTGATGGAGAGATGGAGAGAGTGGCATGACAGAGAGATGAAGTGATGGAGAGATGGAGAGATGGAGAGAGTGGCATGACAGAGAGATGAAGTGATGGAGAGATGGAGAGATGGAGAGATGGAGTGATGGAGAGATGAAGTGATGGAGAGATGGAGTGATGGAGAGATGAAGTGATGGAGAGATGGAGAGATGGAGTGATGGAGAGATGAAGTGATGGAGAGATGAAGTGATGGAGAGATGGAGAGATAGCGAGATGGAGTGAGTGGCATGACAATGAGATGACGTGACAGAGAGAGAGAGAGTGTATTACAGAGAGAGTGTATTACATAACACACAATGAGGAAAGTAAGATGATTGATGAGTTCATGCAATGATAAAAAAAACAAAAACAAGAATACAGTAGGAAAAACAAGAATACAGTAGCAAAAACAAGAATACAAACACAGATTAAAGTACATAAAGCATTACAACACAACACTGAGTTTGCCAATGCCAATACAGTCTTAGACTCAGCACTTCCGTGAATATAGTTAGGTACCTCTTCTCCCTGTCCATCTGTCTCAGAGTGGTGGGGGTTGGGATAGTGCTTGAGGAACTGAGCAACATATGTCATGATGGACTTCTCATCCGGTTTATCTACATCCACGTCTGCAGAGGAAGACAGGAAGACAGAGAGGCCGGTGTCACTAGTAGCAATAGCAACTCAACACTGACATCAGGGCTATCCATCCAGCCAGGAAACTACAGTCATGTCAATGAAGTACTATGTCTGTATGCTCCTCCAGAATAGTAT
This sequence comes from Oncorhynchus clarkii lewisi, assembly GCF_045791955.1. Classification (NCBI taxonomy): domain Eukaryota; kingdom Metazoa; phylum Chordata; class Actinopteri; order Salmoniformes; family Salmonidae; genus Oncorhynchus; species Oncorhynchus clarkii. The sequence continues at coordinate 35,993,101 of NC_092171.1, read as the reverse complement.
GTCAAATTATGCATTTGATTTGGTTTGACACGTGTTCCCTGAAGGAGGATACGTTTAGCATTTACTCTGACACTCTGATATCTAATCATAAATGTTTGCTCTCATCTCCATCTCCGGCCTGATAATTGCGAAGGGCCATGATAAAAACAGAAAGGTTAATTGTCGCAGAGCTGCTGTCTGCATCCTTATCTCCAGACCTATCAACAACACATTAATGAAATGAAATACCCACATCAAACCTTGACATGTATTTCATACAGTTCTGTTGGAATTACACAGTTCAAGATAGAAGAGAAGTGGAGACGCATTGTTGCTGCCCTATACACCAACCAGAGCAACGGGGATGAGTGAGGGAGTGTGTGCTTATTTTGACAAAGCAATTTATTTTTCATTATAAATAGATGGGTAGAGGTGGAACCTTCTGGGTCCAGTAGGCGTGGTATGCCCAGCTCGTTCTCGGCCAATGAGAAGGCTTCCTCCAGATTCTCCCGGTTGCTCCTCCTCCTCACCAACTCCATGTCCACCAGGTCTGGGCGGATGGCATGGACCACAGAGTGGAACGCCACACCGCTACGCCAACTGGCACCAAAGTCCTTTACCTCGATGCCCTGACCACTTGGGACAAGCAGAATAACACGTTTACAGTGGGGTAGTGACCGAGTACTGTTGAAATTATAATTCTAAACAAAATACAGACAGTTTGGCTTCCCTTACTCTTGGCTGACAATGGTGGTGGTCAGTCAAGAGTATGTACACACACACACACACACACACACACACACACACACACACACACACACATACACACAAACACACACACACACACACACAGGCAAAACAATCAACCACCTCAGCAGGCTAAGCTGGTTGACAAAATTATGTTGGGTTGTATTGACATCATTTTAACCAGTTTTGCCCACTTAGTTACAGTGGCATAATGTACATACTGGGGTAATAGTTAGTGGCATAATGTACATACTGGGGTAATAGTTAGTGGCATAATGTACATACTGGGGTAATAGTTAGTGGCATAATGTACATACTGGGGTAATAGTTAGTGGCATAATGTACATACTGGGGTAATAGTTAGTGGCATAATGTACATACTGGGGTAATAGTTAGTGGCATAATGTACATACTGGGGTAATAGTTAGTGGCATAATGTACATACTGGGGTAATAGTTAGTGGCATAATGCCCATACTGGGGTAATAGTTACAGTGGCATAATGTACATACTGGGGTAATAGTTAGTGGCATAATGTACATACTGGGGTAATAGTTAGTGGCATAATGTACATACTGGGGTAATAGTTAGTGGCATAATGTACATACTGGGGTAATAGTTAGTGGCATAATGTACATACTGGGGTAATAGTTAGTGGCATAATGTACATACTGGGGTAATAGTTAGTGGCATAATGTACATACTGGGGTAATAGTTAGTGGCATAATGTACATACTGGGGTAATAGTTAGTGGCATAATGTACATACTGGGGTAATAGTTAGTGGCATAATGTACATACTGGGGTAATAGTTAGTGGCATAATGTACATACTGGGGTAATAGTTAGTGGCATAATGTACATACTGGGGTAATAGTTAGTGGCATAATGTACATACTGGGGTAATAGTTAGTGGCATAATGTACATACTGGGGTAATAGTTACAGTGGCATAATGTACATACTGGGGTAATAGTTAGTGGCATAATGTACATACTGGGGTAATAGTTACAGTGGCATAATGTACATACTGGGGTAATAGTTAGTGGCATAATGTACATACTGGGGTAATAGTTACAGTGGCATAATGTACATACTGGGGTAATAGTTACAGTGGCATAATGTACATACTGGGGTAATAGTTAGTGGCATAATGTACATACTGGGGTAATAGTTACAGTGGCATAATGCACATACTGGGGTAATAGTTAGTGGCATAATGTACATACTGGGGTAATAGTTAGTGGCATAATGTACATACTGGGGTAATAGTTAGTGGCATAATGTACATCCTGGGGTAATAGTTAGTGGCATAATGTACATACTGGGGTAATAGTTAGTGGCATAATGTACATACTGGGGTAATAGTTAGTGGCATAATGTACATACTGGGGTAATAGTTAGTGGCATAATGTACATACTGGGGTAATAGTTAGTGGCATAATGTACATACTGGGGTAATAGTTAGTGGCATAATGTATATACTGGGGTAATAGTTAGTGGCATAATGCACATACTGGGGTAATAGTTAGTGGCATAATGTACGTACTTGGCAGCAGTGCTCTGTACCCATCTGAGGAGGGCCTTCTTGGCATTGCCCTGGAACTTCTTGGGTGCCACCTCCCTCTTTAAGGCGGGACTGCCTGTCTCTGAGCTACTGGCCATGCTGTCCACTGAGGAGGTGCTGCTGGACAGGGCCTCCAGGGCTAGCAGGTTACTGGTCAACTCCTCGATCTGACAGGGGGTCGGGAATTAGAGCAAACATTGCTGCGAGTGACCATGGCAACATCCAACAAAAGGGTTCTACCTGGACCCCAATGTTCTCCTGCAGATACAACAACACATTACCTGGAAGTAGAGGATGACAGTCCAAATCAACCCCAGGACAATGGATGGTCGACCGTCTGCTATGTCAGTGGCATGGATGTTGACTAGCTTGATCTGTTCGGAAAGAAAACCCAAATTGAACTGCAATTCAAATCTTGTCATAAAATTAACTTGGGAAATGCAGATATTTAAATATATATATATATATATATATATATATATATATATATATATATATATATATATATATATATATATATATATATATATATATATATACATATATACATATATACATGGGTGCATTCTGAATGAATTGTTAACAAATAAAGGCATTTATTGATTGAGTGGGGCCACTGACATAATAATGGAGATTTTATCATTTTCTTTCACAGACATCAAAATCAGCTCTCTAATAAATCAAATCAAAGTTGATTGGTCAAGTACACAGTTTAGCAGATGTTATAGCGGGTGGAGCAAAATGCTTGTGTTACTAGCTCTTGCTGCTTTTGCAACAGCAAATGGGGACCCTAATAAAATACCAAATACCAAATACCTAAAAGTGCAGTAAAATGCCAAACAAGTACACACATGTTACATAATAAAAAACTAGAAACAAGAAATCAAGAACGTCAGAAGGAATCCAATTAACAACCCAAATAACATTCTGATATTAGGCATTTATAGAGCGGAAGCGTGTGAGGCAGAAACAGCTAAGCTCAACTGAGGAAAATGAAAGATGTACCGTTCTCATCAAAAAGGAAAGAGGACCAATGCACTCTTCATATAATGAGTTAAAATGCCTTTATTTGTATGCCATGTTCAATTGAAACAAAGCTTGAAAACACTGACACTTTCTGGCTGCATGCTCAATTTAACAGGACACTAACAATAAAGCCAATGTAGTGAATAATCACAACAAACTTTGGATCGGCATTGAACTAGTTTCCCCTTTTTTTTCTCCTTTTTTTTACTACTATTTCATAAAGGTTGGAAGAAGAAGAAGGAAGGAAAGATTTGACACCAAAGTTTGAGTCAAAACACATACAATATGCATGAAAGACTTAAAGCACCTGGTTGATGGCACTACAGTAATCAAGATGCACTATGAGGAAAAGAATGGCTCAACCAAAGAATATCTAGGAATACACACCGTGCATCAAACAAGAGGAATGCATACAGTATATGTGTGTTTTACAGGCAGCCACTGACCGGGGATCCTCGGTACACAGACTGAGGTCAGAGGTCAGGCATGGTGAGAGAGGGTTACGATAAGAGATATGCCTCAGAGAAATACAAACTGAGACAGGATGTTCCATCCATAGGGCCTTGCATAGATACATCTCTTCATGCAGAGCCTTCATTTATCAGCAGTGCCGTGAAAAAGTAGACGCCCCCTTTCTGATTTTCTCTATTTTTGCATATTTTTGATACGGATTGTTATCAGATCTTCAACCTAAACCTCATATTATATGAAGGGAACATGAGTTAGTTTTTTTCACCAGATATAATGGGACCCATCTCATCCAAAAAGGTGACTCAAGTTTGCCAAAAAGCACCTGGAAGCACCTGGATGATCTTCAAGATATTTTATAATTTTTTTATTAACCTCCCCTCTTCGGAGGACAAATACATTTTTTGTTTTCTTTCAGCTTTTCTGCTACATTTTACAAATACATTTTACATATACAACATGCATACACATTTACATACATGGTACTTCTATATAAAGCAGTCACGTAACAATAATACATCACCTATCAGCCACTCTCAGCCCATCCCACCTATCAGCCACTCTCAGCCCATCCCACCTATCAGCCACTCTCAGCCCATCCCACCTATCAGCCACTCTCAGCCCATCCCACCTATCAGCCACTCTCAGCCCATCCCACCTATCAGCCACTCTCAGCCCATCCCACCTATCAGCCACTCTCAGCCCATCCCACCTATCAGCCACTCTCAGCCCATCCCACCTATCAGCCACTCTCAGCCCATCCCACCTATCAGCCACTCTCAGCCCATCCCACCTATCAGCCACTCTCAGCCCATCCCACCTATCAGCCACTCTCAGCCCATCCCACCTATCAGCCACTCTCAGCCCATCCCACCTATCAGCCACTCTCAGCCCATCCCACCTATCAGCCACTCTCAGCCCATCCCACCTATCAGCCACTCTCAGCCCATCCCACCTATCAGCCACTCTCAGCCCATCCCACCTATCAGCCACTCTCAGCCCATCCCACCTATCAGCCACTCTCAGCCCATCCCACCTATCAGCCACTCTCAGCCCATCCCACCTATCAGCCACTCTCAGCCCATCCCACCTATCACCATAGACATCCCTCGTTTGGTTTCAACGTGCCATATATTTAAACTGTGTTGTGATGTTTTACAACATTTTTGCACCTTTCTAATCGTATATTATCCACAGATTGTGAGCTAAAGATGAAAACCTTTCCTACGAGTATTATTATATTATTATTTGACTGACTATGGCTTTCCAAATCACCCAACACTGCTATTTGTAAGGTTAATTTTAAGTACGTGTTGTGATTTTTTAACCATTCTGAACCTGTGACCAGAAACAAGCTACATAGGGGCAATGCCATCATCAAGACTCTTGGAAGAATGTTCTATGGACAGATGAGTCAAAAGTATAACTTTTTGGATGACACGGGTCCCATTATGCCTGGCGAAAACCAACACTGCATTCCACAGTAAGAACCTCATACCAACGGTCAAGTATGGTGGTGGTAGTGTGATGGTTCGGGGATGTTTTCCAGCCACAGGACCTGGACAACTTGTCTTAAAACCTCAATGGGCTAGGGGGCAGTATTTTGACGTCCACATGAAAAGTGTGCCCAAAGTAAACTGCCTGTTACTCAAGCCCAGAAGCTAGGATATGCATATAATTGGTTGATTTGGATGGAAAACACTCTAACGTTTCTAAAACTGTTAAAATAATGTCTGTGAGTATAACAGAACTGATATGGATGACGAAACCCCAAGGACAAACCATCCCCCCCAAAAAAATTCAGCCTACCACTGTAGCGAAAACCTCCCAGATTGCAGTTCCTATGGCTTCACTAGATGTCAACAGTCTTTATAAAGAGTTTCAGGCTGTTTTTTGGAAAAATAAGCTAGAAGTTGTAGTTTTTAAGTGGCTCCCGTTTTCACTGTAGTGTTTCCATGCGCGTGGAGGAAAGCTCGTTCTTTGTTATTTATCTTCGGTAATGAACATACTATTCTCCGTCTTAAATTTGATCGTTTATTTACATATTAGGGTACCTAATGTTTGATTATAAATATTGTTTGACTTGTTTGGATAAGTTTATTGGTAAAGTTTGGGATTCATGTTGTATGCATTTTGAAGGAGGGAAACCGGTGGATTATTGACTGATGCCCACCAGCTAAACTGAGTTTTTATGGATATAAAGAAGGACTTTATCGAACAAAAGGACCATTTGTGATGTAACTGGGACCTATTGGAGTGCCAACAGAAGAAGATCTTCAAAGGTAAGGCATTTATTCTATCGCTATTTCTGACTTTCGTGTCGCACATGCCTGGTTGAAAAATGTTTTTCATGGTTTTGTATGCGGGGCGCTGTCCTCAGATAATCGCATGGTGTGCTTTCACCAGAAAGCCTTTTTGAAATCTGACACAGCGGCTGGATAAACAAGAAGTAAAGCTTTATTTTGATGTATTTATTACACAAGTATTTTCATGAATGTTAAATATTTATATTTCTGTAGTTTGAATTCCGCGCTCTGCAATTTCGATGTTGTTGAGGTGGGTCAGTAGCGAAACGCCTGCGCTAGAAAGGTTAATAGAAGGAACCATGAATTCTGCTCTGTATCAGAGAATTCTACAGGAGGCCATCTGTCTGTGAGCTGAAGCTGAAGAGCATCTGGGTCATGCAACAAGACAATGATCCAAAACACACAATCAAGTCTACATGAAAATGGCTTAAAAGTAACACATTTGAGGATTTGCAATAGCCTAGTCAAAGTCCAGACCTAATCCCAATTGAGATGTTGTGGCAGGATTTGAAAGGAGTAGTTCATGCTTGAAAACCCACAAATCCCGCTGAGTTAAAGCTGTTCTACAGCTAATTCCTCCACAGCGATGTGAGAGACTGATCAACAACTACAGGAAGCATTTGGTTGCAGTCATTACAGCTAAAGGTGGCACAACCACTTATTGAGTGTAACGGGGCAAATGCTAAGACTAGCTGCTGCCATTGGTGTCGGCTAATGGGGATCCTAATAAATATAAACTCTGGTTCCCTTCATCTAATATTAGGTTTTGGTTGAAGATCTGATAACATTCAGTATCAAAAATATGCAACAATATAGAAAATCAGAAAGGGGGCAAATACTTTTTCACAGCACTGTATTTTTGTTCCTAAACACTATCAAATGATAGTTCATTTTCAAACTGTTACTGTAGCATTAAATAGAAGTTCATCTACTTTTCACAAGCCTTGTCCTAAAGCTATTAGTGACATCGCTAAGAAGCACTTAGGTTTATACTTTAAACTCAAGCTATAACAAAATACTTCAGAAAATGACTTAGTTGTCACTATGAGGGTGTGCTTACCTTCCTGCCTTCTAGGAACCTGAGGGCGGTGCCGATGTTGGATACCCAGTGGATCCTCTTCAACTGCCGGCCCTGCTCACACGGCTGGGGGAAGAGGGGGGAGGGTTCAAGTGAAGGTCAAATGTATTTCCCATAAGTAATACTGTAAATACAATGCAAATCTTACCAACCAGAGCACTCACATTAAAAACAGCAACAAATACGTACTGTATACAACAACCAGAAATGTACGAGAGTAGCACTGACTGACGAATAGGCCTGTATAACACACAACTACAGTGTGATTACTGGCTGTGAATTCGTAGTTCCTTTATTCATACAGAACATTTGTATAATCCTCCCTTTACACTATAGTGTGGTAATTAAATGTAACTGAACTCTGTAGCACAAACAGAAGTATCCAGTGGCCAGGCTGTTTTTACAGTTTTTCTCAGTCGCTTTGGTGCATTTCTTAGATCAAAAGTGCAATTCTTGATACTACTTGTACAAATTCCAAATCATCTAGTCACTTGTGCACATCATTAAAGCAATTTCTTATTCCTTTGAACAAATTGCAATTGATAATGTACCAGTGTCAGCTTTTTTCCACATTATCAATTGCTCATGTCATGTTGATCAAAATATAGTAGATGGTTCTCTGTTGAATAGTCTTACCCCTCAAAACATCTAGGCATTAGTTCCTTGCATAAGCCATTACATGCAAAATTGTTGAACTATTTGTCATAAACTGTCAAGCATAGTTTTACACATTTCTATTAGACCTTTTGTACAAAAACCTGAATTGATGAATTGTGCAGGTGAAATTGACCCTCACGCATGAACGAATGTAAAGTGTTAGTTCAACCAACAATCAACCAGTTGTCTGAATTGCTCAAAGGTGCATCTCATGAAGAATCAATTGGCAAACATATATAGACAGACCACAACACAGAGTTGCAATTTTCCAATAATGGATGGACCAGGAAACGAACAGGGTCAACAGCCAAGAGGAGGAAGAAGAGGAGCAAGGATGCGTGGTGGAAGGCAAAACGGAGGAAGAGGCAGAAGAGGACATAGGCGCATATCTGATGACATAAGGGCCACTATTGTAGACCATGTTGCCTTACAATGGCTGAGGCGGGTCGAAAGGTGCAGCCGAATATTGGGAGATCAACCGTGTCCTCAATAGTTCAAACATTTCGAAGAGAGAACAGGTATGTCCACCAATGTACAGTGCACTGTTACTGTATATAAGCAGTATACTGTATACTTCCTACAATGCTTCATATTACAGTAGTCCACTTGTATTTCACAGCATACAGAAATATACTCTATACAGATACATACTGCACCTTACATGCACCCACCTGTACGTTTTACAGTAAAATGTGTGTTCGCATAGTTTTTGTCTATGTGAAAGTGTGCGATGCATCACTGCATTTTTCCCCACATAGGACTGCAAGATTACCTCAAACCGGTGGCAGAGGACGCCTTTTCACACCTCAACAGGAGGAGGCTATTTGCACCATGGTCCGAGAAAACAATGCCATGAGACTCAGGGAAATACAAAGGACCATTATAGAAGACAACGATGTCTTTGAAAACATCCGTACGGTTAGCATCTCAACCATAGACAGGGTGCTGCATAGAAACCAGATGAGTATGAAACAGCTGTACCGTGTACCATTCCAAAGGAATGAGGACAGAGTTAAGGAGCTACTCTACCAGTATGTAGAGGTAAAACATATATCTATGTAACTAATTTACAGCAACATTTTATAGTGATGCATAGTACAGTAAGCATAAACTGCACACATTTCCATTACTGTGGAAGGAACATGCAATATATGTACATTTTATGTCACTCTTCCTTACCAAAACAAATTCAACTGTGTGTTCTGGGATATAGCGTATAATTGAGTTGGAATCAAGTGAACCCACTCACAACTTTGTATACGTGGATGAGGCTGGCTTCAACCTGACCAAATGCAGAAGGCGGGGTCGGAATATCATCGGTCACAGAGCTACTGTGGATTTGCCAGGCCAACGGGGAGGAAATATCACAATGTGTGCTGCTATTTCGGAGCATGGTGTCCTAACCCATATCCCCCTTATAGGGCCATACAACACCCAGCATCTACTCAACTTTTTAGAGACTCTCTACAGGGCTCTCATCCCTGATGATGAGAGGCGTCTGTTTAGAGAGGATTTGCCAAAGTATGTGGTCATTTGTGATAATGTGAGTTTCCATCGATCAAACATCATAAGGCAATGGTTTGTGACCCACCCGAGGATGCTCATAGAATTCTTCCCACCTTATTCACCATTCCTTAACCCAATTGAGGAGTTATTTTCAGCATGGAGGTGGAAGGTGTACGATCGTCAGCCACACACACAGATGACCCTGCTGGCTGCAATGGATGCAGCATGTGAGGACATCACAGTAGACGCCTGCAGAGGATGGATAAGGCATTCCAAAAGATTCTTTCCACGTTGCATTGGAAGGGAAAATATCCGGTGTGATGTGGATGTGAATATGTGGGCCGACACACAAGAACGTCTGGATGTGTAGAGACAGCACAACAGTGCTGCGGGCAAAGTTGTGCCTTAGGGGTGGTTTCCTGTGTTTCTTTCTAATTTAGTTTTTTTTCCTTTGTGCCCCTTGGGTTGTCCAGTCTCTTTCAATCAATAACCCACATACAGTAATTGGTAAATAGTACTGTTGAAATTGATATGTGCCAAAGAAGTGCAGCCTTGTGCATTTTCAATAGAGTAACTGTCATCCAAACTGTAGCCTAAGTTTACATCAGGTAATACTGTCAAAGTACACAGTTACATTGACAACATGCCTAAACATTTTGACGACCTTGTTCGTGAACAATGACTCAATGACTTATCATTCTGATGACACTGACATGATCATTGGCATGAATATTTAATTTTGAGAGATGTACTAAGGATTTTTAGTGACTGACTAGCATTAGAAACATATCCATTGTATATTGCAGTTTGTACAAATTGTTCTGAGAAATGCACTTATTATTTTGCACATGTTAGGGATGATGTGAAAAATGCACCAAAGCGACTGAGAAAAACTGTATTAAGAGCAGTGCTTACCAGTCTCTGTCCAGACAGCACCTCCAATAGAGCTAACAGTTTCACCCCATCTTTGATGTCCTCGAAAAGGTCGGTGACCTCTAGAGGTGGTTTACGCTAGGAAAGAGAAGAGACAACATCTTAATTCAACAGAGAAATGAATAAAAGACTTAGACATAGCAAATGGTATACCGTTACCAATTATAGACCCACTGTAGATTAATAAAGGCTCATTATCTCATTATAATCGCCTCTAATCTCTCAATATGTAAATCCTAGAAACACAAGACATTCATTCTCCCCCAGTCCTTGTGTTGAGGAGAAAAGAGAGCAGATAGCTAGCTAGCTACAGGCTGAGGTCCAGACCTAACAGCTTGCTGGCTAGCTACAGGCTGGGGTCCAGACCGAACAGCTTGCTGGCTAGCTACAGGCTGAGGTCCAGACCGAACAGCTTGCTGGCTAGCTACAGGCTGGGGTCCAGACCGAACAGCTTGCTGGCTAGCTACAGGCTGGGGTCCAGACTGAACAGCTTGCTGGCTAGCAACAGGCTGGGGTCCAGACCAAACAGCTTGCTGGCTAGCAACAGGCTGGGGTCCAGACCGAACAGCTTGCTGGCTAGCTACAGGCTGGTGTCCAGACCGAACAGCTTGCTGGCTAGCTACAGGCTGGTGTCCAGACCGAACAGCTTGCTGGCTAGCTACAGGCTGGTGTCCAGACCGAACAGCTTGCTGGCTAGCTACAGGCTGATGTCCAGACTGAACAGCTTGCTGGCTAGCTACAGGCTGGGGTCCAGACCGAACAGCTTGCTGGCTAGCTACAGGCTGGGGTCCAGACCGAACAGCTTGCTGGCTAGCAACAGGCTGGGGTCCAGACTGAACAGCTTGCTGGCTAGCTACAGGCTGAGGTCCAGACCGAACAGCTTGCTGGCAGGCTACAGGCTGGGGCCCAGACCGAACAGCTTGCTGGCTAGCTACAGGCTGAGGTCCAGACTGAACAGCTTGCTGGCTAGCTACAGGCTGGGGTCCAGACCGAACAGCTTGCTGGCAGGCTACAGGCTGGGGTCCAGACCGAACAGCTTGCTGGCTGGCTACAGACAGAGCTATGCAGAGAACAGAAAGAGCTCCCCCGCAGCTGTAAAGATGGTGCATGTGCCCCAGAGCCTCTGAGGTGGCTTGGTTCCCGTTTCTGAGGCAGTGTGATTCAGTGCTAAATCAGAGCATGGGTCCACATTAGCATACTAACTAATGTATTATAAGAGCTGAGGGAATTCTGACTGACTGATGACAGAGGAATCTACTTTATGAAACACAGAATAATCAAAGAAATTTGACTGGGAATCAAAGGTTTAATTAATTAAGCTCGGCGCTTTGTAGGAATTTTATTGGAGGGCTGAGCTGTTTCGTTTCCCAACTCGACACATAGCATGACAGGATGACAGGATGACAGGATGACAGGATGACAGGATGACAGCATGACAGGATGACAGCATGACAGGATGACAGGATGACAGCATGACAGGATGACAGGATGACAGGATGACAGCATGACAGGATGACAGGATGACAGGATGACAGAATGACAGGATGACAGCATGACAGGATGACAGCATGACAGGATGACAGTATGCAATTGGCTGTGACTGTGTGGGGCACAACAGGCAGGCAGGCAGGCACACAACACACACACACACACACACGTGAAAATTAAGGTCTCCACTGTTTTTTGTGCTATTTTGTTTGCTTCAGAGACAGAATCCAATGAAAGACTTGTAGATGCTAGTATTCCTCCATGACTACCAGTATCCTAACCACAACATGAACCACTAAAATATAGAAATTAAATTCAACTATTTGACTGGTAACATGAAGCACACATTTCCAGAATGGCAATCTACTAATGAGTCACAAGGTAAACCATCAAGCCCATCCTTGGTTTAAGTGACAAACAAAGTCACATGTCAAGCCCGCTCCTCACTGTTATAACACACACAGACACACATGCACACGCACACACGCACACCACGCACACACAAACACACACACACGGTCATAAAACAGTAAATCAGTGGAAGAGTGCTTGGTAATGTGAGAGGAAATGGACACTATGGGAAAAGCGTGACTGCAGAGTGAAAGTTCAAACTGAAAGAGACAGCACTTTCCATCATAAATTCATCCTCGCTAATGTTATGGGAATTTTGTTACATTCAGAATCAATATTGAAAATGGGATATTTCAGGCACCCACCACAGGATCTATTATAATCCATTCAGAATGGCTTTGCTTATCGGACGAGAAAAGTTTAGATGAGATTTGATAAACTGATTGACAGATGATCTGATAAGAATTTAGATTTGAATCCCTCATACAGTAGCAGTAGGTTCCAGTAGAGCAGGGTTTTCTAAACACTGTCCCGGGGCCCCCTGGGTGCACGTTTTGGTTTTTGCCCTAGCATTAGACAGCTGCTTCTAACCTAATGGTTAGAGCGTTGGACTAGTAACCGTAAGGTTGCAAGTTCAAATCCCCGAGCTGACAAGGTACAAATCTGTCGTTCTGCCCCTGAACAGGCAGTTAACCCACTGTTCCTAGGCAGTCATTGAAAATAAGAATTTGTTCTTAACTGACTTGCCTAGTTAAATAAAGGTTAAAAAAAAATAATAATCCATGTACACAAACAACAAGTGTGCGGTTAAAATTAGCAAAAAACACACATTTCTTTCCACAGGGCCAGGGGGTGAGACAGAGATGCAGCTTAAGCCCCACTCTCTTCAACATATATATCAACGAATTGGCGAGGGCACTAGAACAGTCTGCAGCCCCTGGCCTCACCCCACTAGAATTTGAAGTCAAACGTCTACTGTTTGTTGATGATCTGGTGCTTCTGTCCCCAACCTAGGAGGGCCTACAGCAGCACCTAGATCCTCTGCACAGATTCCAGACCTTGGCCCTGATAGTAAATCTCAGCAAGACAAAATAATGGTGTTCCAAAAAAGGTCCAGTTGCCAGAACCACGAATACAAATTCCATCTAGACACCGTTGCCCTAGAGCACTGTATCTTGGCCTAAACATCAGCGCCACGGGTAACTTCCACAAAGCTGTGAACGATCTGAGAGACAAGGCAAGAAGGGCCTTCTATGCCATCAAAAGGAACATACAATTTGACATACCAATTAAGATCTGGCAAAAAATACTTAAATCAGTTATAGAACGATTACTTGTTAGATATTACTGCACGGCCGGAACTAGAAGCACAAGCATTTCGCTACACTCGCATTAACATCTGCTAACCATGTGTATGTGACCAATACAATTTGATTGGATTTGAACCTATTTCCCTTTATGGTTGTGAGGCCTGGGGTCCACTCACCAGCCAAGAATTCACAAAATGGGACAATTGAGACTCTGCATGCAGAATTCTGCAAAAATATCTCAGTTTAAGCGGGAAAACACCAAATAATGCATGCAGATCAGAATTACGCTGATACCGCTAATTATCAAAATCCAGAAAAGAGCCGTTAAATTCTACAATCACCTAAAAGGAAGCGATTCACAAAACCTTCACCTACAGAGAAATTAACCTGGAGAAGAGTCCCCTAAGCAAGTTGGTCCTGGGGCTCTGTTCACAAACACGAACAGACCCCACAGAGCCCCAGGACAGCAACACAATTAGACCCAATCAAATCATGAGAAAACGAAAAGATAAAAGGAAAGAATTGACAAAAAACAGAGCAAACTAGAATGCTATTTGGCCCTAAACAGAGAGTACACAGTGGCAGAATACCTGACCACTGTGACTGACCCAAAACAAAGGAAATCTCTGACTAGTATGTACAGACTCAGTGAGCATACCCTTACTATTGAGAAAGGCCACCATAGGCAGACCAGGCTCTGCCCACAAAATGAGGTGGAAACTGAGATGCACTTCCTAACCTCCTGCCAAATGTATGACCATATTAGAAACATATATTTCCTCAGAATACACAGACCCACAAATAATTTAAAAAACAAATCCAATTTTGATAAACTCCCATATCTACTGGGTGAAAAACCAGTGTGCCATCAAAGCAGCAAGATTTGTGGCCTGTTGCCACAAGAAAAGGGCAACCAGTGAAGAACAAACACCATTGTAAATACAACCCATATTTATGTGTATTTATTTTCCCTTTTGTACTTTAAATATTTGCACATCATTACAACACTGTATATAGACATAATATGGCACTTGAAATGTCTTTACTATTTTGGAACTTTTGTGAGTGTAATGTTTACTGTTCATTTTGTATTGTTTATTTCACTTTTGTTTATTATATATTTCACTTGCTTTGGCAATGTTTCCCATGCCAATAAAGCCACTTAAATTGAAATTTAAATGTAATTGATAGATAGATAAATAGATAGATAGACAGACGGACGGACGGACGGACAGACAGACGGATCTGACAGAACAAAAGACACATCTCTGCGCCCTGACCAAGCAGCAGCCCAATGTGTTGCTTTATCTGTGTGCCCTGACCAAGCAGCAGCCCAATGTGTTGCTTTATCTGTGTGCCCTGACCAAGCAGCAGCCCAATGTGTTGCTTTATCTCTGCGCCCTGACCAAGCAGCAGCCCAATGTGTTGCTTTATCTGTGTGCCCTGACCAAGCAGCAGCCCAATGTGTTGCTTTATCTGTGTGCCCTGACCAAGCAGCAGCCCAATGTGTTGCTTTATCTCTGCGCCCTGACCAAGCAGCAGCCCAATGTGTTGCTTTATCTGTGTGCCCTGACCAAGCAGCAGCCCAATGTGTTGCTTTATCTCTGCGCCCTGACCAAGCAGCAGCCCAATGTGTTGCTTTATCTGTGCGCCCTGACCAAGCAGCAGCCCAATGTGTTGCTTTATCCCTGCACCCTGACCAAGCAGCAGCCCAATGTGTTGCTTTATCTCTGCGCCCTGACCTAGCAGCAGCCCAATGTGTTGCTTTATCTGTGCGCCCTGACCAAGCAGTAGCCCAATGTGTTGCTTTATCTGTGCGCCCTGACCAAGCAGTAGCCCAATGTGTTGCTTTATCTGTGCGCCCTGACCAAGCAGTAGCCCAATGTGTTGCTTTATCTGTGCGCCCTGACCAAGCAGCAGCCCAATGTGTTGCTTTATCTGTGCGCCCTGACCAAGCAGCAGCCCAATGTGTTGCTTTATCTCTGCGCCCTGACCAAGCAGTAGCCCAATGTGTTGCTTTATCTGTGCGCCCTGACCAAGCAGTAGCCCAATGTGTTGCTTTATCTCTGCGCCCTGACCAAGCAGTAGCCCAATGTGTTGCTTTATCTGTGCGCCCTGACCAAGCAGTAGCCCAATGTGTTGCTTTATCTGTGCGCCCTGACCAAGCAGCAGCCCAATGTGTTGCTTTATCTGTGCGCCCTGACCAAGCAGCAGCCCAATGTGTTGCTTTATCTCTGCGCCCTGACCAAGCAGCAGCCCAATGTGCTGTGTCACCTAAAGCTTCTGAGCGAGCAAAACCTGGCTGCTTAAAATCCAGTAAGAAAACATGGTACGCACTAACACTTTCTATTAAGCCCATAATCTGTAACGCATTATGAACACAGTCATGATGACGATGATTAGGTCTGACCCCATTTAGTCGATTGGTCGATTGTTTGTTCAATAGGCTGTCGGTAGACCAAGATGTTGAGCAGTATATTTTATGGTACATGAGTCACCTGTCTGATTCACACCTGTCTCAGCGGACTAATCCATTGTGGAGGCCACAGATGGGATGGCACACCAGTAGCACCAGTAGTAAATTTACCGTTAATTCTCAAAATTTCTAATCTACAATGTTTGTGTTGGGTTATGGTAATTTCTGTTAATGCATTCAATATATTATTTTTACAGTCTTTTACCACTCTCATTGTTGGAGTGGACACGTTGTTTGCAGAGCCACAACCTAGGCTACACTTCTTGAACTGCACTGTTGGTTAAGGGCTTGTAAGTAAGCATTTCACAGTAAGGTCTACACTTATTCGGAGCATGTGACAAATAAAGTTTGATTTGATTTGAGGAAAACGTTTTGGTTTATTTCATTCCATTTAGGAGATGTCAATTTATTAATTGATGTTTGTTTGCAGTGCTCCTGTCAATGTTGAGTGAGGACGCGCACCTGATTACACATAGAAGTAGGCCTAGGCTACCTAGCCTGTGTGCAAATGTAGACCTATAAATGTGCCCATTTGGGGATCTGATAGTATTTCTGATCGTCTTAACTCACAACCCCTTGTGGAACTTCTCAAAGTAATGTTTTCTTCACCTCAAACAGCAAGTAAACAAAGTCTGTTTTTACATCCATTGAGAATGACAATAGTTCCTAAACGTAGCCTGTTTGAAAAATCTTTCCAGGTCTCTTTCAGTAACTACTCAGTGTGAAAGGGGGGGGGGAAATGTCATGCTCTGATCTGGTGTAAAAGTCATGAAATAGGCTAGCAAGAGCTTCAGGCCAGACCCAAGTTAATAGTTGATACAATGTTTCAAGTTCCTTGCCGACAGTCCATGCGTAGCCAATGTGATTTATATGATATTTTTATTTGTTGGCTTTATTTATGTAGGCATATTTTTACATAGTTGGCAATGGCAATAGAAGTTACTTTGAGAATTTTGATTAACCACATGATAATGATTTTGAGATACTAAGACTTTATTACAAATTAAATTAAACTCTTCCACGAAAATGTGCATATAAAAACCATTACTGGCACGCAGATCAGTAGAAATGGTAAGATAAACACTCCAAATGGAAAAGGTTGCCGACCCCTGGTGTAGCCTATTTAGAGTGTAACTGCAGAATCTGCAAAGGCCAGTAGCAGCAGGAGGAAGAGGGTCCAGAAGAGTTTAATTTTCAACTGGGCTATCTTGATCTCTGGATCCCTCTTGAGTCATGTATGTGTCTTAATTATTTAATCACAGTGTGCTTAAAGCATCAGACAAACTCAGTAGCCTACATATAGTTGATTTGATTAAAACACATAGTGTGTGTCTATATAGGGAAAAATACACACTTAAAAATGTTGACCAATCGATTGGTTGAAAGAACAGATGACTCTAGGTAAACCAATATTTGTTTATGATGAATGGCCATGATATGTGTTTGTAACGATGGTTATAGGTCATTATGAGAGTGTTTATAGTGTTAAGGAGCTGAACTGCCACCTGGGCTTTAGGAGCAGACTGACTGCTTCCTTCAGAGACAAGCTCCTCCCATCTCACACTCTCCATCTGCACTGTGCTGCTGCACTCTCCCTGCCTGCCAAACCAAGCCATGGACACACACACACACACACACACACACACACACACACACACACACACACACACACACACACACACACACACACACACACACACACACACACACACACACTATTCCTTTCTCCTCATCTTGACTGTTCGGATCACATTGACTCAGTAAGACATACTGCAGGCCCACTGTGGCCTGCTCAGAAACTGAGCAACACAGGGATCTCTGCACTGAGTCATATTTACTTTCTCTGTCTGACTCTCCTCTGGTTCCGATGTTGTTGTGACAACCCAACATGGTGTTGTGACAACCCACTGGTTCCAATGTTGTTGTGACAACCCAATATACTCATCTTCAGTAACAGTATTCACAATTAAAATAACTCTACAGGACTGATACTGAATTC
The DNA here is from genome assembly GCF_045791955.1 of Oncorhynchus clarkii lewisi. Classification (NCBI taxonomy): domain Eukaryota; kingdom Metazoa; phylum Chordata; class Actinopteri; order Salmoniformes; family Salmonidae; genus Oncorhynchus; species Oncorhynchus clarkii. The sequence goes on along the minus strand of NC_092171.1, from coordinate 35,975,214 downwards.
CACAAACACCTCAGTAACTACCGTCACACAATTCAAACAGATAATGAAAAATATATCTCCAAATGTTACGAACCTATCATGACCTCAATCAAGCTGTAGTTTCCATATGAACATAAGGTACCTAAAACCTCTGACATTATAAGTGATTAAAACCGATTCAATGTAACGGAGCCTCTCAGAATCATTATGATTGGATGACAACAATCCAATCTCAGTTCACACATGAAATGAAATGCCACTGTCCATAGAGAGGCTATAAGACTGGCAGTTACAGACATTACATCATGATCAGGTTAATATTCAGGATATAATTATTACCATAGTGATAAAATTGTTGTCTCTCAGTGATTATACCGTTGTAATAACATTATCTCATAATCTCAGCTCTTATACCGAAATGGAAGCTGTGGGTGTCATAATAGCCCATCATAGGATACACATGTCTTATAAAGTGTTGTGAGAGAAGCACAAGGAGAAAAATAAAAGTAATATCCTCTTACCTTTGTCAAGTGGGAATTGATCCATTTAGTAAAAGTCCTCTTCTGTACTGCTTCTTGCTCATCTGTAATAAAAGTGGAACAGAACATTGTCATGATGTCACAGAACATTGTCACGATGTCACAGAACATTGTCACGATCTCATAGAACATTGTCACGATGTCACATAACATTGTCACGATGTCACATAACATTGTCACAATGTCACAGAACATTGTCTCGATCTCACAGAACATTGTCACGATGTCACAGAACATTGTCACGATCTCACAGAACATTGTCATGATGTCACAGAACATTGTCACGATGTCACGGAACATTGTCATGATGTCACACAGACACCGGTTAGTCCGCTTACACCCACTGCTGCCGCCCCTGTTTCATGCTACAGTATATTCTCTGTTCCCAATGCTTCATGTAGCCTGTTAAAGTAAGTGCATTCACAAACAGTGTGAATATTTAATCGAGTAGTGAGTAGTGTCCATTACAATTGCAGACGAGAGGAAAATATGCAGTGGAGAATTCTTCAACACAACTAGACTCTGAGTGGACAAAACATTAGGAACACCTGCTCTTTCCATGACATAGACTAACTAGGTGAATCCAGGTGAAAGCTATGATCCCTGATTGATGTCACCGGTTAAATCCACTTCAATCGGTGTACATGAAGGGGAGGAGACAGGTTCAAGAACTGCAACGCTGCTGGGTTTTTCACGCTCAACAGTTTCCCGTGTGTATCAAGAATGGTCCACCACTCACAGGACATCAAGCCAACTTGACACAACTGTGGGAAGCATTGGAGTCAACATGGGCCAGCATCCCTATGGAACACTTTCAATACCTTGTAGAGTCCATGCCCAATGACTTGAGGCTGTTCTGGGGGCAAAGGGGGGTGCAACTCAATATTAGGAAGGTGTTCTTAATGTTTTGTACACTCATTGTAGTTCAAGACCTAACAGATCAAGAAAGGGACATGTGAAAAAATGACCAAAGATGCACTTAAACTTCACAATAATACTGTCATTTCTCTTACAGTTAAAAACGGTATATACATAGAATCTAATCACGCCCAATAGATATTGACAGGAGCTTGCTTGCATCTTAACACTATGAGGTCATAAGGAGAAGAAATGTATATTCTTGCAGACTCACTGCTCAGTGCCCAATCCACCAATAACGACATGCGTGGCCTTTCAGGTCACCCCCAACCAAGCCCTTTATGGAGGGGGGATAATAACTGCAGACAGACTCTGTGTCTCATGCATAA